>NW_025920155.1:748170-938644 GCF_902686445.1 Sciurus carolinensis
ATTAATAACCAGTGTATTATAACCCCAAACTAATTCAGACCAAACCAAAATACAATATCATGTATATCATAGAACAATGATAATCTGTCTGCTTGAACATAATAAAATCCTTAAAAATTACCTCAGTGATTATACAGTACAGATTTATAATGCAAGGAGACCGTTAGAAGAAAGTTAAGAATATAAACTACTAAAAATTCTTAGATGATAATATGAATATAAGTCCATATTCCTATTTGAATGTCCTACTGCCACTTAATAGTCAACACACATGTAACTAAACTCATCACTTTGCATTCCCATTACAAGTTCCCCTGTTTCTATTAATGTGAGTGAAGCCTCCCAATGCCCATGATTCACACTCAAACCTGTACACCATTGTGGACTTTTTCTACCCTCCCCTCACTCTTAGGTTCTAGTTGCCATATTTTGCCATTTCTCCTTCAAAATGTTCCTTGAATTGCTCCTCTTACAATGATCTTTCCTTTAAACTCATTCAGTTTTTTTCTCAGAATCAAGAATGTAAAATTAAACACAAAGTACCTCCCAAATGGTTCAGGCGTTATTAATTTTCTCACCCTTAATAAAATGAGATAAATTGATTCTCATCAGAAGATACCCATAAGATAAAGTCTGAGTCCTACTCCTCATAAATTCACCATTAAACATAGTCACTACCACAGTCACCACCACCAAACTGGAAATTCCCTAAGGACTGAGAACATATTGGACAATCTGTTCTAAGAGCTCAATAAATGTTCGTGGGAAATTAAATAAAAAAGGGTTGGGATAAAGAAAGAAAAAAGTAGGACGAAGTTAGAAACCAGAAAGAACAGGAAGGAGATGCAAGAACGGAATACACAGAACAAGATGATAAAAGAGTTTATCGGGTCAGAATTCAAGGTAGGGAAAATACTAACGTGCTGTACAATAGAAGCCGTTCAAAGACAGATTACCTTCGAGTTCCCTAATATCAAGTATGTTTACTGTGCTATCTATATATAGACTTAAATTGACCTGTATTTGACCAGATGGAGAAAAAAAAATATTTTCCGCTCCTCCAATAGCACATAACCATTCATTTTTAAAATTAAGGCATAAAATGGTTTTGAAAATGGTCCCCTTCCTCCTAACACCATTCGACCAAAACTGGCCAAAGAACCGTAGGATCTTTGAGCAACCGTGCAGCCTCCCCCAAACACGGGCATTTCTTCGAATCATACACAGACGTTGTCATATTTATGAACAGTGAGTCACACTGCCGCTCAACGTGTTTCCTTCTCCCCAGGAATGAGGTGATCACCTTCCATACCTAGTAAATGCAGGGCTGTGGCTAACGCCCCAGGGGGACCCAGGGGTTGCTTGGCCAATTGGAGTGCTAATTCTTCCCCTCCAGTAAACACCAGACCCAGGGGCTTCGCTGGGAAGCAGCCGGGAGCCCTGGCCCAGCGGAGCCTCCGAAGCTCCTCTGAATGCTGCGCGCGGCTGGCAGGCGCTCAGGGAACAGGGCGGCCGGGCGCCACCCCAGGAGCAGGGCCCTTGGAGGCTAGTCCCTGGGGTCGCCGCCCGCCCTGCCGGCGGCCGGACCTGGGCGCTGCTACCCGCGCCGTTTCCTGTGGACAACAGGTGTCGGCCCTCCGCCCGTCCCAGCCCTCACCGGCACAGGCCGTCCAGGAACACGCGGGGGTCCAGGTGGCAGGCGATGGTGGCGCTGGGCAGGTCCTGTAGGTCCACCTCCTCTTTCTCGCAGCAGATGAAGCTCCAGTCGCCGCCGCCCTGGAGAAGGGCTCGAAGGGCCGCAGCGTCACCCGGGGCCGCCCCCGCAACTCGGCCGCTTCCGCCTCCGCTCCGAGCCGGCCGGCCACGCGTCCTCCATCCGCGCGCTCGCGCCCGCGCCCCTGTGCTCCCAGCGGGCTGCGCCGGGCTCGCGCACCCCAGGCTAGCGCTCCCTCTCCTCGCCGCCGCCGTGAGACCCGGTTAACCACCTCGGGATTTCGCGGCTATCCGCCGCTGGCGGTCTCCAGGGTTCCCAGACTCGTGGACTCCGAAGGCCCGCCCCGCACGCCTGCGTCCAGCGAGGGAGGGGCAGAAAGCCTGCGCGGCGCCCGCCCAGGCCCGAGGGCGGAGCTCCGGAGGGTTCTGCCTCTACCACCTCTTTTGCACATTTCAGAATTGGCTATTTTTGCTTCTATATACTGTTGGGTTTTGAGAGATCTTAATATATTCTACTTACTCATTCTTGATCAAATATGTCGTTTGTAAATGTTACATCGAAGTCTGTAGCTGTCTTTTTATTTTCTCATGGGTGTTTTGCAGAGCAAATGTGTTAAATTCTGATTTGGTACAATTTACCAGTTTTTTAAATGGGATTATATTTTGGTGTTAAGTCTAAGAATTATCTATTGCTAGATCCCAGAGGTCATCTCCTACTTTTATTCTAACCCCTTTATAGTTTGATGTATCTGTATTTTAACTATAATTATTTGGGGTTAATTTTTTATAGGCATGAAGTTTAGATAAAGCATTTTGTTTTAGCAAGTGATCAGTTAGCTAAATGAAACTCCCATTCTTATAGTGGTGCCGCCTGTTGTATGCCACGCTTAAGTTCTTCCACCTTTAGCTGGACTGTTTGGAGTCTGCTCTACCTGTGCACCTTTCAGGGTATAGCCACATATATGAACAAAAGTCATTTCAGAATTTGGGGCTCCACCTCTGTAGCACTCTCCTTTCCAGAATTTTCCTCTTCCTTTTCAGATGCTGTAGTGAAACCTAACTCTTTTCTCTGGTTCTTTAAGCCTCCATTTGCAAAGTTCACTCCTTGATTTAATTAATCAACATGGTGTTGATTGAGGACTGCACTCAGAAAACAAGTTGGGGAAAATATGAAAAACACCCAGTGTCCTCCTCACTTCTAAGTTCAACTTCCACATCGTTTAATGCATACTTTTGGGTATTTATTTACAAGCACTTTTAGATTGCTGTTTTGTTATTCAATCCAGTTTTATAGTTTTTATTTAGCAAGAGGTTGGTGGAAAAGGAAAAACTTTTTTATCAAAAGTGGAAGCTGTAATTTTAAATAGGTCATTTTGGACTACGTTAACATTGGTATCTGGTCCCAGAACAAGGCATGCAATTTTCCTTCTGACTTCTGCACTGGCCAGGTCACTTCAGAAGACAAGGTTTGACTTCTGAATTCATATTAAAAGGAAAACTTTGAGGATGGTTGCCAGGGCCTAAAGAAAGGCATTTTAGAAACAGTGTAAGGCTAAAGGAATGTTTTCTCTAGAAAGAGATGACAAGGAAAACATAAAACTTCCTTCACATATTTCAGTGGTTATCATGATAAGGTAGAAGTTGATTTGTTTTATATCAACACATACAGTATAAATAATACAAAAGGGGAGAAATTTTAGGAAGAAGATTTCAAATCAGCCTAAGGGAAAGCAAGCTAACATTAAAATTATTCAATAATGTGAAGAATCGATTTGCACCAAAGTGAACTCCTGTCCCTGGAAACCTTCCAATAGAATATGAAGGACAATATGTCAGAAATAGCATAGAGAATACTTGTATAGTGATTGAAAAAGATGCATGAACCTGACAAGTCTTAAAAATCTATGATCAGCTGATTAAGCACAACTAATGCACTTTGTACATACGAAATTTCTTAAGATTGTGGTATATTTTACTCATGACAACAGAATTGTGAGTTAGGTTGAGAAATGAAATTTTGTTTTTTAGTTAAAGAAAGTGTAGTATTGAGGGCTAAATAATTGATCAAGATTACCTAATACTTTGGAAAAATGGAGGACTGCAAAGAATACTTCTAGGATTTTCAGATCATTAATACATTGGAACACATTATAGTGAAGAAATGTTAAAGAATGAGAACACTTCCTAAGAATGTATTTCTAGATGCACTGATTTATTATTCTGTTTTTTTTTTTTTTTTTTTTGGAAATTGAAAACCTAACACCATCAACTCTGTTCCAATTACCATTTGAAAGGTAAATTTATCATTCAGAGCAAGGATAGGCTGGGCCTGGATGTCTTGTCATGTGTTTCACATGGGTACACAACTTTTCTGAGCAAACCTGGAGGTCTGCTTTGCTCCACAATCATCATTTTTAGACAGAGTATGCAATAGAATCAAGGCATGTGGTCAGAAAAAAAAAAGAGCAATCTGGAAAGTTTATTTGAATGGTGTTTCTTTTTAAAAATCATATGTTAAAATGATGTTAGAAACACATTCCCCTTTTAATTATAGGATAATCCCTATTGGTAGATTAATCTAAGAGTCTTTCAACCATTACATTGAAATACGTGGTACTGAAATATTAGACCAAATTATATAAAGTCGTGTGTATTAGATATTTAAGATCTACAAAAATGACAATTTCATGTAGTGCAACCTATTACCTAATAAGTGATATATGTGCCAGGGGGCTGCTCTTCCTAAATTTTGGGTTATTAATGCAGAACAGTGAATTAAATAGTTAAAAGGATTCAGGAATGATCCAATTCATCTTCTGTTTATAAAAGATGAAGAATGTAAGGTGGAGCAGACAGTGCTTTACTTAAGCTATAAAAGTATACAGGTCTCTCGATCCATAGTTCAATATTATCTCCACTATCCAAAGCTGAAAGAGTAAACTCCTTTCCCACTTGCTAGGAAGATTGTGAATGAGATTCTCAGAGTACCTGTTTTAGTCAGCTTTTTTGCTGCTGTGACTTAAAGACCTGACCAGAACAACTGTAAAGGAGGAAAAGTTTATTTGAGGGCTCTCAGTTTTAGAGGTCTTAGTTCATAGAAAGCTGGTTCCATTCTCGGGTTTCTAGGTGAGGCAAAACATCATGGCAGAAAAATGTGGCAGAGGGAATAAGCTCACATGGTGATCAAGAAGTAGAGAGAGGGGTCTTTACTTATATCCCAAAGCTACATCCCAATTCTCACTTCCTGTAGCCACACCCTACCACTTCAGTTACCCTTCAGTTAATTCCTATCAAGGGATTAATTAAGACTATCAAAACTCAATCATTTCTCCTCTGAACCTTCTTGCTTTGTCTTGCACCTGAGCTTTTGGGAGACACTGCACATCCAAACCATAACAGTACCCTAGAGTACTGCATTTTCTCTACATACATTATGAATTTTAAAGAATAAAAACACGTAAAACTGAATCAACATCAGACCTACATTCATCAAATTGTAGTCTTATTCTGAGAATATTAAAGATACTTTAAGGCAGATATCATGACAAATGTATCATTATTTAGTCCTAAAATTTTAAGGAGATGTAGGAGGCAAAGTTAAGTCTGGCTTGATTTTGTAATAGAAAAATGAAAAGATATATGAGCTGAAGGGAACTTCTATAACAATTATGTTAATATTCACAGCACCCTAGGAGATAAATATCACAATGTGTATTTGACAGATGAGGACATTGAGATTTAGAAGAGTTAGGTACCTGGCCCAAGGTTAACACAGCAAGTAGATATCTAAATCTAAGTAGAGTTAAGAATGCAGGAGTGCTTGATTCCAAGCCATATGTCTTTGCAGTATGCACCACTATTTTTACTAACAAGTCCTATAGATTGATTTCCAAATAAATTATTCCTACCCACTTGTTTGTTTATTTATTTTTAATAAAGGAGACATGAAAGAAGATATGCTTTGCTGTGAACTTTCTCATTTGGCATTCAGAAAGGCAAAAATAAATTGAGTATAAAGAAAATTATAAAATTACCTCTATTTCTATCACTAAAATAATTATTATGAAAAGACACAAAAGAAATAGATGATACTATCGAATTTGGGAAAGACAAGTCACACCTCCACTGCACTATTATCAGTTTAAGAAAGTCTCTCAATTTTACAACTTCAGAATTTTTTTCGTTTAACAATAATTCTGATGGGCATTTTTATCTGTGTTTTAAAAGTGAGGAAATGGAAACTTGAAAAGGTTACCTGATTTGGTCCAAGTCAAACATCCAGGAAGCAACAGACCTGGGGTTGAATCAAGTTTTCTATTTCCAATTGTAAAGCTAAAGAAAGGGTCAAGATTTGTCAGTTGGGACCCAGGAAAGGGATCATGGAGTAATTAGCATGTGATCCAAAACAGCCGCCAAAATGTGAATAATCACCAAAAATGGCTTGATGATGATTCACTCATTCCCATCCATTCAATCCTAAAACTTTAGCCCTATAAGGGTAGTTGCCATATTTCTTGAATGAAATAACAAGTAAAGATGATGTAGAGGAGGGCAACTAGGATAACAGAATATAGGGGATTTGAGGAGTGGGCAGATGCCTCTAATGACAAAGTTCCTCTTTACTTGAGCTCAATGAAGGGCCTAAGCACATTTGGAAATTAATGGATGGTATGATTGAGGGGACCTGTTTGGTAAACCCCAGAATTCCAGGATATAGTGAAGCAGAAAATAAAAATGATTGTAGCAAGGATTTGAGTCATTTTTGAATGACAGAGTCATAAATGGTTTCTGAGAGGGTTAGAGTTATGCTTAATTACAAAGGCTGATGTGAAGGACAACGCCAACTGGCCCACATCCTCAGCCTCTGTTGCGAACCGTGCACTGGCTGAATGCACAACAGTCTTACTCTGTATGGCAATTTCTTTGTGTTCTAAATTTGGCCCACAGGAAGGAGGCACACAGAATGACATTCTCTTCGAATTATAATGTAAAAAAGCAGTGTCAGTTATTGCTTTCTACTAATTAGCATTCAGAAGGGAGTAAATATAGCACTAGATATTTCTCCAAAGAAGACATAAAAATGGCCAACACATATATGAAAAGATGCTCAACATCACTAATCATCAGGGAAATGCAAGTCAAAACTCACAATGAGCTATCACCTCACACATGTTTATATGGCTATTCTCAACAAAACAAGATAGCAAGGGCTAGTAAGAATGCAGAGAAGTTGGAACTCTTGTGCACTGCTGTTGAGAGTATAAAATGGTGCAGCCACTATGGAAAACAGAATGAACCTTCCTCAAAATATTAAAACAGAATGATTGTAGGATTCATTAATCCTGCTTCTAGGTATATATCCAAAAGAACTGAAATCAGGATTCAAAGATTTCTAGACTTCCATGTTCATTACAGCATTATTGATACAAAACCAAGATAAAGAAACAACCTAAATGTCCTTGAAAGGATGAGTGTCTAAAGAAAATATGGTACACACATACAATGGAATATTATTCAATCATAAAAATAATGAAATTTGGACACTTTCTACAACATAGTTAAAACTACAGGACATTATGCTAAAAGAAATTTGCCAGTCACAGAAAGACAAATACGTGTGATTTTACTTACAAGAGGTGTCTAAAATAGTGTAATTTATGGAGCAGAGAGTAGAATGGTGTTTGCCAGAGACTGGGCAGAGGAGAAAATTGGGAGTTGCTGTTAAGTGAGTATAAAATTTCAGTCATACAAGATGAATAAAATGTAGAGATCTGCGGTACACACTGCCCATAGTTAACAATACTGTACAGTACACTTGGAAATTTGTTAGGAAGGTACCTTTCCTGTCAGGTGTTCTCAAAAAACAGTTACATATTAGAGTACTAAAAACATTTCAAATGGAGAAAAATAGATAAAAAGAGTTCTTAAATATTATTTTTTATGTTAAAAATAATTTTACTCAATTGGCATAACAGACTAAAGCTGCAGCATCTGCTTCCATATTATATTTGGCAAAGACAAAAAAAAATCCCCACAAGGTTCCAAAATAACAAAAATCTCAAACAAGTAGAGATGACAAACTTCATAACAAAAAACAAAACAAAACAAAAAGATTCAAAATCTGTTCCCTCAACGATTGCTGTAGTCAATTTGGGCATGCAGCAAACCCGTTGTTATAACCATGATGGAAATGAAAATACTAAGAATCTGGACAATATCCTATTGAACACTAATTCAAAAACTAAGTTGAAGGAAAAATAGCACAGTGAGACACTACACATACATAAATGTGAAAAATTAGCTTACATAATTAGAAAAAGTTAAAAATAAATTAGTAAAAATAAATTCCCAGTATAAACCCCCAAAAAGCATAGCTATAAATGCAACCTGAAACAACCAATTATTAAACTGGTCATATTTTTACTGGAAAACAAACTTTCATTCCTGATCCTATACAAGTAAATAACTGGAGAAGCAGGCTGAGGTGCATTACAAGAGGACTGAAACATGGTTGTATCCATGGTACTTTGGATGCATCTTTTCCCCAATCATTTGAAAGTTGACACAGCCTGCTGGTTACACAGACTCAGATGGGCCAAACAGATCATCTGAGATACTGCTGAATGGCTGAGAGTCTATCAATTGGCTTAGTTCACTATCGAGGTCTTCTTCTTTATCATCTGTGTACTTGCTTATTTTTTGGCGTGCTGGTCTAAAGACAGACTTTCTAAAGTTTCAATATCTTCAATGCCTGCCCTATAGTGGATCATAAGAAGCATGAGAGCTTGTTGTCTTTCACCCAATTTAGCCAAAGCAGCAGAAAGAAGTGATTTTTCCTTGAATCAGTTGTCTCTTTTTCTTCTTTAACAAGGGAATTATTGTGTTCCAACTCCTGATCAATTTCATTCTGTAGTTATCCAACATGAACTCCAGCTTTTGAATCCTTTCCTCTGTAGGCAAGCACCTATAAAGATCACAGCCAATTTCTTTAACTGCAATGAAAACACTATCATTCAGGGGGCTGGGGAGATAGCTCAGTCACTAGAGTGCTTGCCTTGTAAGCACAAGGCCCTGGGTTCGATCCCCAGCACCCCCCCAAAAAACAAAAAACAAAAAAACTATCATCCAGCCCACCTTCCTTTCTCACTAACTTTATTCCTGAGCTGTTTCCCCCTTTGGAAGGACTGTTTGGGTCACAGACCTCTGTGTCACCACCTTCAATTTCTGGTGTGTTGGATTTGTGTTTTGGTGAAGGTTCTACGGGATCAGTTCCTGGTTCAGAAAAGTGAGTTTTAGAGACTTGACATAAATTAAGCAAACGAGAGCTTTTATTGATAATGTACCTTGTCAAACCTGTTGTTTTCTTAACTGACTTGTTAGCTACGGCATCAACATGAGGAGACAGGCCCAAGAGGGGGTCCTGTCCTTCCAGCCTGAGGTCTTTTAGGGTTCAGTCTATTCGCCTCTCAATTGCTGCACAAAGAGGAGTCTCAGCTAGACACTTTTCTTGACATTTTTTTATGGCAAACATAAGCACAGAACATACACTGGGAAGCTGCTTTTGTCCAAACTTTTTTTTTACAGTAATCACATCAAGTTGAGTGTTGGAACTGAGTATCCTGGAAACTATGTTTATTTTCTGATGAACCCATCTGTCCAACAAAGTGCTCCTCTTTAGGGAGGGTAGAAACTTCTTCAACCAAATGAACTTCTTTTTCTTTCTCTATATTAGTGACTACATGGTGGTCTGGTTCTCCTTCCTTCAAATATTTGAAGTGAATAGTAATGTCACCAAAGCAAAATTTGTCATTGAAGCCCTTTTGCATACTCAGATTGCATAATGCAGTTCTAGTGACCATAGCCTTAGGTGCAGGGGCTTCCAGCCTGAATTTTGAAAGGTATTCCATATTTGATGTGGCTAAGCATCCTAAAGCCACCTCTTCAGTTTTAAACTAATGTGCCCCAAACAGGTGAGACTCCCTAACTTGAAAGGATCCCTGCATCCAGTGCAACATTCAGGTATCTGTGGCAGGCTTCTATATCAAACCAACAGGATGCTCTGGTTCTTGTCCACTTTCCCAGCGTATTCCAATAAAGAATTTCTGATGATTCCCACATCTGATGGTCATACAAACTGTCTTTAGTAGGGCAGGAACTTTCTGAAGTAAAATCTTTAGTCGCTTCTTGCTTTGTAAACTGCTTGGATGTAGTCACATCTTCTATGTGATCCACAGTTTTTGCTTGCTTTTCAGATTTATCTGCAGGAGGAGGAAGAAGCACCTTCTCTGGCTTTTCAACAAGAATGTCTGGTTCTGCCTGATTTGGGGTGTCAGCAGAAGGCAAAGGAACTTTTAATTGTGGTCGTGGTGGCACATGTGGTTTGAAAGTGGATCCTTGGGTGGGTTTTGACACTTGTGCTGAGTCTAGTACCGCAGAAGTTTTTAGGGCTAGCGGTTTATTTCCTTCTTTGGATGGAATTTTTGGTGGCTGGTTACTTCCTGCAACTAATTTACTGTTTAAAACTGGGGATATAGCATCAAGAGGTTTAATAGTAAGTGTTGTTGGAGTACATTTGGGACTGTGACTTAGTGCTTGTGCCTCATCTTTGAACTCGTTTTGTACTCTGACATCACTTGCCAAGTCTTCAGATTCAGAATCCAGCTCTCTATTTTCACCATCCACTGCCAGTCCTGCAGCTTCCTCTTCATAACTTGGTTGGCATGAGCTTGACGAAAAGTTTTCTTCCAACTGGCCAGAATTGCCTTGCAGCACAGTATCTTGATTACTGTGGCCAATGGGCCTTTCCTAGTACACAAGGACTCAGTTACCAGCCTGCTTGATAAACTTCAGCACTTGCAGTGTCCTTATTTTTTTACACCTCCAAAAGCAATGAGTCGAACTCCCCGCTGAAGATCTGCAACTGCAGCAGGTGAGTTTGGGGCCACAGTTTCAATTATGATATGCACGGCATATCCATCAGTTGACTGAACAAGGCAAAGTGTAAGTCCAACACTTTGTAAATTCCCTTTTATTAATTCAACCGTCTTAATAGAACTCCTTTGCTTTTCTTCCCAAACTCCACTGCTCAACACAAGCATGCAATGAATAGTTGCTTCTCTATCATAGGATCCAAAAATGAGTAATCTGCTACATTCTAACAAGGTCACCTTAAGACATCCTTCAGTAAGTGCCCATTGTTGTATACGGATATGCTCTTCATCTTCTTCAAATTCTTGCGAGGTATGGTATGGAAAAAAAGGCTTAAACCTGATCTTGTAATTGGGCAGCGTGTGCTTGCACTTGATGATTTTATTGAGCTGGTTGACGATGATGGAGGTGAGCTGGGGCATGGGCTGCCCTTCAAACTGAGAGCGCACCTTGAAGTCAATCAGCGGGTCCTCCACGAAGGAGAAGAACCAGTGGGTGAAGGGCACGCGGGTGAGCACGAAGCGCAGCCTCCCCACCACTAGGGACAGTTTGACGAACAGGTAGGCGGACTTGCCGAAGACCAGGTCCACGTTGATGGCCAGGAGGAAGCCCCCGTTGTACTCCACCTCCGCCTGGAAGGTCAGCTCCTTGGGGCAGGCGGCGGGCAGCGCCTCCCCCTCGGGCCGTCAGGCTCCCCAGTGGCCGAGGGCACCACAGGCCTCAGGAGCCGGATGGTCTTGACGAAGGGCATGTCTCACCCAGGAACACATCCCACAGGCTCAGCCCCTCCAGCAGGCGCCCGCCGTCTTGGTCTGCAGCAGCTCCTCGAACTCCACCTTGATCTTCTTGGTGACCCAGCGGCGGGTCAGCGCGGTTTCCCGCAGCTCCGGGAACAGGAACAGGATGGGCCTTGAGAAAGTAGCAGGTCTCCCGCGTCGGCGGGGTCGGGGCCTTGGGGCCGGGGTCGCGCAGCCCTCGGCCCCGCAGGAGTGCTCCTCAGCCCCGCCGCCGCCACAGAGGTGCTGCAGCAGGACAGGCCGGCACCGGCTCCATGTAGCGGACGCCGTCGCCCGCGCGGGTCGCCTCGTCCGCCGGCGGCTCGGGCTGCCTGCGACCCAGCAGCAGGACCTGGGCGAGCAGCGTGAGGAAGGAGCCCAGCACCGCCACGCCAGAATCATGAGCAGCAGCCCCATCCCGCCCCGCCGCCGCCGCCCCCGCTGCCTCCATGTTGAGGACGTGGGGCGGCGGGGTCGGGGCGAGTGGCTCCCGGGGCCTCGTCCGGGACTCGGCCCGAGCGCTGAGGCGCCGGAGCTGCAGTGACCCGCGCCTCCTCAGACTCTCCAGAGGCCGCCTGGCGGCGGCGGCCTTAAATATCATTTTGATGTGTTGTCGGGCACTGAAGTCAGGTCTGATTTAGTTCACTAACCTGTTTTCCTTTCCTCTTTTCACACATTATTCTGACTTCTGCTTCACCAAGTATAATTTATGTCCTTCATTTCTTAATGTGAGGCCATTGCTGCAGGCTTCACAGAATCATGTAGCATAGGTTTTCACCTTCCCGAGGCATTTCTTCATCAAAATAGAACACAAATTGAAAATACAGTGTGGGGCTCCTGAATGGTCAGTGTAACAAATGGAATTTCTTTTTGTTAATCTATAAACAGGTTTGTGAAATAACCAGGTTGGCGTTTGCCACAGAGGTGATTAGATAACCATATCATACAGCATTTTTGTCACTTGTCAAATCAGTTCCTCTATTGAGATCTCCCTGAAGTGATGATTGTCTAGCTACAATACTGGACTTACAGAAATCAGTTCTTCTTAAAATCGTGTATTTATTAATTCTTCCACCATTTATTGAGGTCCTACTGTAGGCTAGGCTCTGAGTCAGGCAAGGTAAGCAATTAAAATGCAAAAGATGCTCCTGCTTTCAAAGAACTTAGGTAAGAGAACCAGACATACCTCCACCATAGAGTTCTCAATTTTTGTAAATCATGGTGATATTTGAAATGTGCCTATAATGATGGTTATGTCAAGGGTGACATATCATTTGTTGTTTAGCCTGGGATACTTTGAAAGTGAAAGGGAACTAGCTTAAACTGATATTGTTCTGGGGTAACAGGGAAATATCCTATTATCCACCCTGTAAAATTAATTGTTTCACTTGGTACACTTTGTTCTCCTCAAAACACAGTAGAAGTGTATCATAGGTAGTTCCAGAAATCAAGTCTACATGTTAAAATTTAATTAATTGGTCAAGTGATTCAAATCAGACTATAAAGTTGATCACTTCTTGTTAGTTTTCATTTTCTTATTTCCCTTATTGTTTACTTGAGCAGAATTTTTGGCATTTGGTTCCATATATCAAAAATAGAGTTGTAATAAACCAAACTGGAAACTGCTAGTATAAAATTGAATACTGGGCTGGGGTTGTGGCTCAGTGGTGGATCACTTGCCTGGCACATGTGAAGCACTGGGTTTGATCCTCAGCACCACATAAAAAGAAATGAATAAAATAAAGGTATTATGTCCATCTACAACTAAAACATTTTTTTAAAAAAACTGAATACCATGCTGTTGCCTAGTACAATATGACATGAATTCAGTTTCTCTTAATTTTAATTTTCAAGAAAGGGGTGTATAAATTTTTATGTAATATGAATCTTTTAAATAACTTACATTGTTTTTATGAAATGAAGTTATATCTCAATAAATCCATTGCTGAATTCTTTTGGTGAGAATACATGATTGTCATACAGAAAACTAGATACATAGCAACATTTAACATTAGAACAATTTTAAATATCAAGGTAACTTGAAATTGGTAATTGTTTAATATTATTTATACTTAAAGCTTTCATGACACAATATTTATTCATGATATATATATCTGATTTTATACATATATATGATTTTCCTGATCATTATAATTAAAAAGTATTCTTTTTAAAAAAGTTATAGTTTTTTTCACAATGTTAGTTCTGAAACATAAATTCATTTCATTTAAATTGTTCAAATCTATTTAAACTAGTTGTCTACAAAAAAGAAGCATTGTATTAAATATGATATCCAAAAACAAATAGGATATTTGCATTGAACTGTATCTGATCATTTAGAAAGTCCATTCATGATTGCTCCATTTTCCAGTTTAATTTAGTTCTGTAATAAGTACATTTTATTTAACATTAAAGAGAATACATGTTTCTTCCATCTATCTCCCTTAACATTCCCTTGATAATCCTATGCTGATAACAAAATATTGTTTTAAAGTAAAACAAAGATATTTTCATATTTGTTATTCAAGGTGGCAATATATATAGATATCTGATAAATGACCAAAATCTCTCTAGTTGATACATAAAACTTAGGAAAAAATTACATTCTAAGACCAATATCTTCCTTTGTATTTTTTAATAGCCAGCATCATGTTGATTATAAAGTAGATAATAAATATTAACTGATATAATCAAATAAGTGGTTTTGAAGTAAGTGCAAAACAGCAATTGCTAACTTTAGAATTGTTTGTGTGTGTGCATGTGTGTGCGTTTGTGTGCTTGTGTGTATGTTCAGTCTTCTTCACAGTTACTAAAATTAAGATGAAGAATAATGATGCATATTAAGTACAGAAAATGGACCTACTTTCCCTAACAAATTCATAGAACAAAAAAGCAAGGTATTATGGTTTTTATATAAGGTGTCCCCCAGTATGTCCTGTATTGATGCACAATATTCAGAGGTGAAAGGAAGATATTATGAGAGCTGTAATCAGTGGATTACTCCATTTGATGAACTAATAATTGAAGTGGTCTTACTGAGTGATTGCTCTGGGCACGTGGGGCATGGCTAGAGGAAACAGATCACTGGGGGCATGACTTTAGGGTTTACATTTTGTCCCTGATGACTCACTCTTTCTCTGCTTCCCAGTTGGTATTTGCTGAGCTGAGTTTTCTTTCACTAGGACCTTCCACCATGATGCACTGCCTTAACTTGGGCCCAGAAAAATGGAGTCAGCCCACCAGGGACTAAACCTATGAAACCATGAGTCCCCAATAAACGTTTCCTTGTCTAAGTTGTTCTTGTCAGATATTTTGGTTACAGGGGTGAAAAGCAGCCTAACACTAGATTTGGTAACTAGTAACCCCTTTGTTGATGATAGTGTTTTGGAGTTAAGTAAGTCACACTCTCCAACATTTCCATTCAAGAACCAAATTCATAGACATCTTTTTATTCATGTTGGACTGAAACTTGATATAAATTAGCTCTTTCCTGTATCAGTCCCAGAGGAAGTTTAGATCCATGAAGATACAATCTGTAACTCGAGTATTATATGATATCAGAATGGGCAGGACTCCTCAAAATCTAAGTGATGTAGAAGAAGTGTAATCTCTCTTCCAAGTTAGATAAGTATGATTGAATCATTAAAATACATGTCCTAACCTAAACTAGTAAGAACTGACTGCTATTGCAACTTTGAAAAGATATTTTAAAAGATATGTTGCTCATGTTTCTTTTTAAAACCCTCATTTCATTCTTCTTTGCTTATTGAAATTGAAATATACATTTTCAAAATTTTCCAATGAAAACTTCCTGGCTTCCCCCACCACAATCAGTATTTGGAGGGTCTTGTTTCCAGAACACCAAATACACCTCTGCCACATCTTATAATAACACTAATTAATGAAGACTGATATTTGCAGAGTACTCACTCTGAGCCAGAAATTATTCTATGGTCTCATGCACATTATCTTATTTGTCTTAAGACTCCTTCCAGGGCTGGGGAGATAACTCAGTCGGTAGAGTGCTTGCCATGTAAGCACAAGGCCCTGGGTTCAATCCCCAGCACCCCCCCCCAAAAAAAAGACTCCTTCCATTTTATTGTTGAGAACACAAACCAGAGAGACAGGAGAAAATGTTGTCTTTATCGTTCATAAATTCAGTGCCTGGCAATCATGCATGGCAGAGTAGTGTTTCAGTATTTACTGAAGGAATAAATAAATGGATGAATGAGTGGTATGTAGTAGGCATAGAAGGAAAAAGTACAATATTTCCAAGAGTGGGGAGCACAGAAAAATCTTCCCACAGAGGACATTTGGCTCAGGACCTAAAGAATGAACAGGAATTTCCTTCAGAAAACAGAAAAAAAACCACTTTCTCTTGTCCTGCTTTTTAGTTTTATTTGATTATTTGTTTGTCATTTAAGTGTAGTTTTCAATGGAGAAATTTACAAATTGTGTTCCATATGCAGAGAGCTGAGAATGCCCAGTATTTATGAAACAATGTAAGTGCCATATTGTGATCATAATGATCCTTTGCCTTGATGGATTACTAGTTCCTTCTATAACTGCATTTTTACATTTGTGAGGGTAGAGGAAAAAAAACCTGGGAAAAATCATTAAAGCCATAGACTTCCTTAGGGATCACTGAACAAGGCTTGTAGATATGAGTGAAGGAAGGGAATCTAAGACACAGGACCAAAAAGATAAACAACATCAAGGCAGATTGCTGAAAAGGCCCCAAGCAACAAGAGAGGAAAATATGCCAAGGAAGAACAGGTGGTGCCAGAAGAAAAGGAGTATCTAGGAAAGATCTGGAAGAGCTCCTGAGTAGAAAGAGCCCTGGTGCAGCCACAATAGCTCTGGGAAGGGGATAGAGAGTCCTGCATTTGCCCTCAAAGTACCATTAAAAAGACCAAAGTTGATCATTTCTCACAAATCTAGTTGTTAGAAAATAAGCCTTACAAAGCATTTTCCAAAAGTTCTCCCCTTTCCAAATTCAGTCCAGCAGAAGGGTTTATACTGTGCACTCCCACTTCCTCACTGCCAATTCAGCCTCCCTCTAAGTCACCTTCCTGTACAGTAACTGCTCCCTGTGGGACATGATGACATTCTGGGCTCCGAGGCAGGAAATCTAATGTTCTGTCCTTTCATAGGTCCCATGACAATGCAGAGAGCTGCAGGAGACAATGCCTTCCACATATCCCCTGCAACAAAAAGAGTGCCAGCATCTTCCAAAGGTGACTATTTCATCTACGTGTGTTTCTTCACTACCTCTGGACGTGGGTAGGATGTAGGGAGAGATGGAGGAAAGCGAGCAGAAAATCAGAAATACAATATATAATCCCTACCATAATAACCTCAAGGAAACTGTAATCTTATTGTAGGGAACAAAAAAGGAAACTCAAAACATATCAGAAACAATCAACCCCTAATTTATGTCACTGAGTAAAAGCACATATAAATTCACAGAAATCAGATCTCTACGAGCTATTGCAACAGGGGAAGTTTTTATGGAGGATATGGGAATTAAACAAGGCCATGAAATATGAGGAAGATTATTTACAGGACAGAAATTGGGAGAGCATTCAAAAGAGAAAAAACATGGCCTAAGTAAAGACTTTATAGTGGGAAAAAAGTTTATATGGGAAAAGAGTACAGATTAGATAGGCCTGACTGGTACAGGCAAAGAATGCTGGGATAATGGGATGTAAAGTGGGTAAATTAAGTGTAGGGCTAGAGGATGGATTAAATTGATTAAGCTTCTGTGAAAACTAAGCCAGAGAAAGAAGAGTCTTTCAGAACTCTGTGATTTAGGCCTGAGCTATAGTTTCCTCAGAACTATTTCCTACAGCTTGTGATTGTTGCTGGCTCCCACTCACTTTCTGACTGGAAGGGATCTGTCTTAGACTATTTCATTGATTGGGTTGCTTATAAACAGCAGAAATTTATATCTCACAGTTCCGGAAGCTGAGAAGTCTGAGATCAAAGTGTTGGCAGATGTGGTGTCTAGTGAGAACCTGCTTCCTATTTGTAGCTAGTGTCTTTTCTCTGTGTTCTTACATGATGGAAGGGACATTCATGAGGGCTTCACCTTTGTGACATGATCACCTTCCAAAGACCCTATCTAGTGATACCATCATCTTGAATTTCAGGGAGACACAAACGTTCACACCATAGTAGGACCTCACATCAAAATGGTAGCAACTTTCCTTAGTGATGTTTTTATTTTCAATAAGAATCCCAAATTATATTCTTAGACTTATTCTTCCATGTTGGAACTCAGATCACAAAGATGGTTCACTGTTACAGAGATTGTGTGTGTGTGTGTGTGTGTGTGTGTGTGTGTGTGTGTGTTTATAATGCTATGCAGACAGGAAGTTTTTCTTTGAGCAAACACTTGGAGAAATTTGGTCTTTTAACTAGCCTGTTAAATATGCATATTATTTAGCCCAGACTTTGATTTTGTCTAATTAGAAGTTTTTTCTGCACATAGTTTTGTTCCTAAATTTTGTTTTAAGCCCTTTTAAAAAATTTATTTGAATCCTTTCTAAAATTTTTATTCATTAATTAACATTTCAGGCCTGTCATACTCTCTTTCTATTTCTGTCAAAGGTCCAAAGACAAGCTTTAGTCTGGGGAGGTTTGAATATAATCAGTTTAAATCTCCCCTCATGGAAAAACAAAAACAAAAACAAAAACTAGCAAATTCCCTGGATAATCACCACTGGAAGAGTCTCTGGGGAAATAGATTAATGTTATTGTTCATGATCTTAAAGAACACAAAATGGAAAAACTATGTGAACACACTTTAGAAAATGTCCCAATTGAGTAGAGCAATACAAAATGTGCCCTATGCTGAATAGCGAGTAGTCTGAACATGTTCTATGATTAGTGGGATCTATTTTCAGAGCTAAGGAAGTCAGTTATTATAAAAGCAGAACCTTAACTGCCCGAAAGACATTAGCCCATTGCACAGAAACGCCCTCCCCACACACACCTCAGGAATCAGATGGAGATGGGCAGGATTCCCAAGGTGCTTCCTCCTTCCATGAGCTTTATCCCCTGATTTGGGGCTCTAGTGATGAAGGGAAGCATTCACCATCCAGTATCTCATTTAATCCTACCATCAGTAGTTCTATTATGTCCATGTTACAGAGGCAAAAACTAAGGTTTGAAGAAATTAAGTGATTTATTCAAAGTCACTTAGTTATTCCAAGCTCAAATCCTCATTTTTCCCCTTTAATATGTAATTCTGGTTTCTAATTTGTAAAATAAAAGAGTTAAAGATCTTTATACTGGAAAATTATAGAAGTGTTAATGTTTCTTAATTGTAAAATGAGTTTTTAAAAATAGATACACTTACATATAGTTCACAAAAACACAAGGTTTTCATGAGACTGACAAAGCCCAAGAAACTCTGTGGATTTTTTTAAGAACATTCCAGAAGCAAATGAGGAGTAAAAATGTGAAGGAGATTGCAAAATTTGCTGTATGGCCCTAGTCCTATGAATGCTAGAGTTGATCACAGCTGGCAGTATGTAAATTATCCTAATTTGTAGCTTCTTGAGGTTAAAGGTTGTGTTTGTTTAGCTGCTTAACTGCATTGCCACTTAATTACCAATATAAATGCTCTCAAATTATAGAAACCAATAGAAGCACCTCAATTTAAAATTTTATTTGCAGAACCCTAAGTAATGACATTGAGCTTCACAGTCACCTAGTGAGGTGAGCTGAAGATATCTGGCTTCTGTGTATAATTCTGCCTTGAATCAGAAGTGAAGTCTTTCAGAGGATTCCAGCATGACTGGGGAGGACAAGCCACTCCTCCTCCAATGAAAAAAATAGGTGCACCTTTAGAAAGAGACACTCTGGGATGTAAAGGACCTGGAATAGGTTATGAGGGCCATAAAGGTGATGCTCAGGCACATGTTGGCAAAGCATTTGAGCAGCGAGCTCTACCTCTTTGAAGGAAAATATTGTGTGGGGTAGAGTAGGCTGAATCCTGAGTGTAACTCACAAAGCACTGTTAGCAGAAAAGAGCATAACAAGGATACTACCCTTGATTCCATTCCCTTTTAAAGACTCATGCACTAATTTACTCATTCCACATCATTCCAATAATTACAGATTGCAGTCATAACCACAAACTCAGACTGAATTCTCTTGGTTCAGATAGGGCTGGATTAGGCCTGATACAAAGATCTATAGAGACTTCCCCTCTGCCTGAAAAACATTTCAAGTGTCACCTGGGCATAGCAAGAACTGATCATCACTCATGTTGAGAAGTGCTGCATTTGGTTTACAACACCATCTAATTTGATATTTCAGTTTAAAAAAATTTAAGCATCTACAGATCTTTATGAACTTTGAAACTGACTACATGAAGAGAAAAAAGAAATGGTTGTTGTTTGACTATAGCTTTCTGAATATACTGGATATAGGAAAGTGTGGGGCTTAAAATCATACATTAAGTAAAAAAATGTGATATGTTATGAATTGCAGGAGTTCATGGCAGAGAATGTGCCAATTAGAATTTTTGCTACATAAAAGTATACTCTTATAAATAAGAGTGGTTAGATTTTCAACATACTACACATTTGTAATTCTGCCTTCCTTGATTTTGTACATTAGAGTATGTAGCAACTTTTGCATCTGACTTTCTATATGCAGTAAGGTGCCCTTGCAGTGAGACAATTTAAGTGTATCTATATACTATATCACCATCCTTATCAACAGGCATTTATTGAATTCAGACACTGTCCATGTATACTTTATAGACTTGATAAATAATACTTAAATATATTTTATGTACTGAAATGTGTGTGCTTTTTCCTATAAATAATGTTCAGGTCCCTTTTTAATATTACATTTATAAGAAAAGATTTTGAAACTCAGTGTCTCAAAAGGAGTAAAAACCACTCTGCAGTTCTCCCAGGCTCCAGGAGTCAAATATGAAAGGCCTCTTTAGTTTGCCCCCAAACTATTCCTATTTATCCTTATGAAAACATAAACTCCTAGAGTTAGAGAAAAGGAACCAATGTGTTTGGGGGAACCAGGTGTAAGTAGTATGACATTCAAAAGAATTAGCTGCCATTACTGGGAAATTAGAAAATGATTGTAGAATTCTTAAGTATGCACAAATTTCAAACTTTCCATCAACTTACACTGATGTTAGTCAAATCTCCTGTAGGCATTGATTCAAGAACCTGCTGATGGAGTAAAAATACACAGAAACTTGTTTACAAGAAGTACAATTATCTATATCTCAGCAAATAATGCCAAAGTGTCATGTAATATGCTGAGCTCAGGCAGCCTGTGGCCAATGAAGAGCTCTCTCTTTGCTTCCTTTTAATATTTACAGTTGAAAGCAGTACATGGCTACAATCTAAGTGCTGCACCTAAAAAGGGAGTTGATGGCTTGATACCTTGTTTTCTGACGCTGTGAAGCCCTGAAATAGCTACCTTCTTAATCATCACCTGATAACATTGTGTTAAAACTGGAGCGGGTGTAGCGCATGACTGTTTTAAACAAGCAGCAACCCCGGGAGATTGTCTACATTGTTTAGTGTCAGGGGTGGGCTCTGAGGGCCCCAGAGCCGCACCCTGGCCTGATCTCTAAGATGGCGCCTGGCAGCTTGCCAGAATAAGCCGTACTTATAGTAACTCTGATTGGCTGCTGTAAACTGATCCTTGATAGGCTAATATCTCAGAACTCTGATTGGCTGCTGTATATGAGGTGATTCTTGTCTTAGAACTCTGATTGGCTGCTGTATATGAGGTGATTCTTGTAACTGCCTAGATACTGATCCTTGATAGGCTAATATCTCAGACTGACTCTGATTGGCTTATGCTTGCTATATAACCCAGACACTTCCTCGAATAAAGGAGAATTGTTTGTTGGGCATTGTTGGTCATTCATCGTTTGTCGTTCGTCGTCGTCGTTCGTTGGTCTTTGTCTTTTGGGCTTTTTTGTTCGTGTGAAAAGGAAGCGTACGTGTTATCATTGCCTCCGCAGGCGGTGGGCAGTGATACATGGTGCCGAAACCCGGGAATGAAAACTTTATAAGTAAGAGAACAAGGTAAGATATTCTAAAATTTTAACAAGTTAAACCGGTTATAAAAAGGCCAAAAATAAACAAGTGAAAGGCAGCCTTGACGTTCTCGGTACGCGACTATCCGGACTAAGCGAAAGGCGGTCCACATTAAAGGTATTAAAGTGAAAGTAGCACGCGAAAGGCGGCTACCTGGACTAAGCGAAAGGCGGTCCACATTAAAGGTATTAAAGTGAAAGTAGCACACGAAAGGCGGCTACACCCTGGAAAGGCGGTTCAAGGACTAGATAAGCACGTGGAACGCGGCTTACATTGTACAAGATGGGGTCTGAAATATCAAAAGTTCGTATGCAACAACCCTTACGGGAACTGCTTAAGGCCAATGGTACACCTTTAAAAATCAAAACTGTTAGCTTAGATACAATAGAGAAGGTAGCTCCTTGGTTTTTAGATGAAGGATTATTAAATATTCCACAGTGGGAACATCTTGGAGAGGATCTTCATAGGGCAGATCGACAAGATCCACTGCCTGTTGGAACTATGGCTATATGGTCTTTAGTGAGAGGGTGTCTAGACACAAATAAGGACAAATTTGTTGAGCCCCTTACAGAGGGAAGTCAAGTTTTGGAGGAAATAAAAGCATTAGAAGGGGCGTCAATAAGATCAGAGACAGACAAGGAAAATGAAACTGGATGTGAGGATAGATCAGATGAAGAGGAGGATTTACTGTGTAGACTAAAGAAGAGATGGGGCAAACACCACACATGGTGACCCTGCACTCTCAGCTCTTAGAACCAGCCCAACCATCAGTGGCATGTCCTAGTAAGGAGTATAATATAGTAGCCCCAGTCCCCACAAATATTGGGAGATAGTTGTTTCACAATTTTCTGCGTCCAAACCTGAATTGATTACTAACCAGGAATGGCCGTATCATTTTTCCAGGACTTTTGTTCTTTTTTAATTATGTTTTTTTGAGCTCATGATTTTTTTTTTGATTCAACTAGAGTTTTTGAACATCTGTTACATTGCAATGGAGATTCACCTATAAAGTTTCAAGGCCTTTGATTTTGTGTTATGTGTATGTTGTGCTGTCTGATGTCATGTTTTGTCTGTATCAAAACTGAGCGCTCCTAAAATTAAAATTTAAAAATGGATCCAGATACTTTTAATTCACGTGATTTAAAGGTTCAATTCAAATTGGGTAAACTAAGAAAAGTAAAATGTCTTTGAAAATAACTTGCAAGTCTCTACGTGGTCAAGCTAATAAAATATTGATGTTAATAAAATGTCTAATATCAATTGTTTCTAGGACTTTTCTTCAACAGGAAAGAGACAACAAATACTGTTCAGGACATTTCTCTGATATCTTGGTTTTTGCAGAATAAGTGAATTAGAGTTAACATGTATGGTATTACTCAAATGTTTTTGTAGAGACATCTGATTAATTTACAAAGTTAAAATGCTAATTGTTAAATAACATCGAGTACTTTTAACTCTTTAAATTACATGGGGTAACATACTTAAACATTATTGGTGTTTTCATAGGTTGGTAAATAAAAAGGCTTACAATTACTTTGTATCCTCACTACTATAAAAACAAGGTTACTAAGAGTTATGTCCTAACAAGTGCAATTCTATATACAAAGGGTCCCAAAAGTTTCAACTGTGTTTCAATTAGAGTACTATAAACAACAAAAGATTTAGTCTTATTAAAATAGAGTAATTTATCTGAATTCAGAAATTTCATAAGAGTTGTTTCAGAATGTGAACAAAAAGGGGTCAATAAATAGGAAAGAGAAAATAAAAGGTTCTGGGTATGGAAATATATTTAATAAAAGGGAAAAAGAAATGTTTCTGGGTAAGAAAGTGCTTGTGTGATGCTAAGAAAGTCTATGTAAGTAAAGGGCAAGTTTCAACAAGTTTGCATGTAACTAAGATGGTTATATGTATGTGAAACATTTAAAGCTATTTAAGGTTTTTCCTAAGGTGAATTACTAATGTTCTAATATAAACCAAAGTTTAATCTATATGGTAAAATGACATGGTAAAATAACAAGGATTTCTTGGAAACACTAATTTACTCTTAACTTTGTGTCTGTTAAGTTTTATTCTTTAGAACAATTAGTCTTAAAAAATAGGGGTTTATACAATTATGGTTAAGCAACTGTTAGAGTATTGTACTACGTTATAGAGTCTAAATTTTTCTTTACTGGAGCCAAGGCTCGGTTTGTGTGTTTCCACAGGATAAAACATCGCCTATCTGGGTTTCTGAGCGATAAGCCTTGTTGGGTACCACAGTGGCCCCTCACTAAGGAAAAACTAGAGGCTGCTCATGAATAATCAAATGTATCCTATGGGACCTATCCAATGTGGGTTACCATTAGTCTCAGCTTTACCTAAACACTGGCCCACCATTATATTAGACTTAAAGGACTGTTTTTTCTCCATTCCCCTCCATAAAAAGGATTGTTGGAGATTTGCTTTCACTCTGCCTGCCATAAATCATTCCCAACCCGATCAAAGATATGAATGGATAGTGTTGCCTCAGGGCATGGCCAATAGCCCTACAATGTGTCAAATATATGTAGATAAAGCTTTAAAAACCACTCGAAATAACTTTCGGGAATTGCTTATCTATCATTATATGGATGACATATTAATATGTCATAAAGATAGAGACATTCTAACACAGGCATTACAGTTCATGACTGAAAAATTAAGTTTTTGGGGATTAACCATAGCACCAGAAAAATTACAAACAGGAGAACTACAACATTATCTAGGAACAAAACTGTCTGCTACTACAGTCCAACCTTTAAAGCTTACTATCAGAACAGACCAATTAAAAACCCTAAATGATTATCAAAAATTATTTGGAGATGTCAATTGGATCAGACCTTATTTAAAATTATCTACAGGAGAGTTAAAGCCTTTATTTAACATCCTTAAAGGTGACTCTGATTTAAATTCTAGTAGAAGTCTTACCCCTGAAGCAAAAAGGGCTATACAATTGGTTCAAGAACGGTTACAATCTTGTCAGATAGTTCGCTGTGATCTGTCACAGCCATTAATGTTGATTATTTTTCCTGAGAGTCATAGCCCCTCAGGTGTTTTATGGCAAGGTGGTCCACTACAAAGCATTCATCTCTCTAGTTCTCCTACAAAAATGTTACAGTCCTATTCTACCGCTATGGCTCAGCTAGTACTCAAAGACATAGAAACATGTATCACCACCTTTGGTGTACAACCAACAACCATTGTTACTCCATATACTATCAATCAACTATCATGGCTAATAAATAATGATTCAGATTGGACTGTACTCTACTGTACCACTACTGCAACTTTTGATAATCATTACCCCAAACATCCTTGGATCCAATTCTGTAAAAATACTCCCATCATTTTCCCTAAAGTCACTAGATCTAATCCTATAAAAAATTGTACAACCGTTTTTACTGATGGATCTAAAAATGGAGTTGGGGCTGTTCTCATCAATGACAAAGTCTATACTCTCATTATTCAACCCCACTCCGCTCAAGTTACCGAATTGGCTGCAGTAACTATGGCTTTCAAATTATTAAATAATGTGCCTTTTAACCTATTATTGTCAACTCTCTATCTGTTTTGGAAACAGTACCTTATATCTCTCCACATTCTACTATTGCTCCTTATTTTTCTAGTCTACAAAAAATAATCCTTCAACGTTGTGAACCTTTCTATGTGGGACATATCAGGGCCCACACTAATTTGCCAGGACCTTTATCTAAAGGAAACACTATTGTAGATTTGGCTACTAGATCTTCCTTTGTGTTTTCTGTGGAAGAACAATCAAAACTTTTCCATGACAAATTTCATGTTAATTCTACTACCTTAGTAAGAAAATTTCAAATCCCAAAACACCTTGCTCGACAGATAGTCAAAAACTGTCAACACTGTGCACCCCTTATCCCGGTACAGTCAATTGGAGTTAATCCCCGAGGTCTTTTGCCAAATCATATATGGCAAATGGATGTAACTCATATATTAGAATTTGGTAATCTCAGATATGTACGTGTGTCTACTGATACCAGTTCAGGAGTTATTATGGCTTCTGCATTACCTGGAGAAAAGGTTTCCAATGTCATTCAACATTGTTTACAAGCCTTTGCCTGTTGGGGCATTCCAAAAATCATTAAGACAGACAATGGACCTGCCTATACATCTAAAAGTTTCAAACAGTTTGCAGACACATTCAATATACAATTAATTACCGGAATTCCTTATAATCCACAAGGTCAAGGTATTGCAGAAAGAACCCACCTTACCCTAAAAAATTGTTTAATAAAACAAAAAGGGGGAATAGGGGTCTCCTTTAGATCCCCCAAAGATAAATTAAATCTAGCTCTTTTTATTCTAAATTTTTTAACTTTTGACAATGATGGGCGCTCAGCTGCCGAGCGTCACACCTCGCCCAGCCCCGCTCCACAGCATTGGGTGCGATGGAAGGACATGTTAACTGGAGCATGGAAAGGTCCGGATCCCGTCTTATGTTGGGTCCGAGGATCTGTTTGTGTCTTTCCACAGGATCAACAAACTCCGGTCTGGATTCCTGAGAGACTGACCAGAACAATACAACATGAGAGTGACACAACTGGACAGCCAGACTCGGAACTTATGGGCTATAGTTAGAGCTTGGCCATATCCTCTGCCTTTAACTAATACCTCCTCTTTATTCCCTCCCATATTTAGCACTAATGCTTCTACGGGATTGCCTATACCAGCTTCTCCTGTTCAACAAGGGTTCTTCTTCACTCCCAATTTTAATGATAATTTTACAAATAATGATGTTCATTTAGGCATGAGACATGTCAATCCTTCGACAGCTGGCTACTCTTCACTTAGACCTCAGGATATACTAACTTACAACCTTTCTTTGCTCTCTTAGGAGGACCAGAAATATTACGTTTCCACCTACGCCAGTTTGTGTTTTTTCTCCCTTTTATGTTTTTGCTAACAAACAAAAAAGATGTTTCTCTCAATCTCTCTCAATGTTGGAATGCTTCTAGGTTCTCATGGGCAGTCTTAATGCGTATTCCTACCTTCCTACCAGTCCCAGTCTTTGTTACAGATACAGAACTGCCAGTGCTAAACAGAAGAGATCTTGGCATCACAGCAGTTGTGATCACTGCCATTGCAGCCTCTGCAGCAGCAGCATTGACACAACCATACAGACAGCAACAACAATCACTTGGCCGAAAATACAGCTGCAGCCTTACAGACTAAAGAGACCCTAAACCAACATCTAACAGCAGACATACTCCTTATAAATTGAAGAGTGGACTTACTACAAGAACAAGTGGATATCTTGCAAGAACTTTTGGGACTGGGATGTGTTTATCCTTTAAGAGCAGTGTGTGTCACCCCTATTGCTTATAATAACCTTAGCTCTGCAGCTATGTTATCTATTGGTTATCTACGTTTGATAATTTAACCAGTCAGCTACAAGCTGAAATAATCAATGCCACCAGGGTTCAAGTTGCATCGGTATCCAAAATGTTCTCTTTGTTATCTAAAGCCCTGGGATTGACATAACAGTGGGCTGGAACAGTAGCTGTTCTGATTATTATCTTCTTAGGGATATGTTATATGCAGCCAAATCAGAGCTCGCCAAGATGCCCGAAGTCATCGACGGGCTATAGTACAGGCTTTGACAGCCATTGAGACAGGCACATCCCCCCAAGTATGGCTAAGCATGCTGGACCAGTAGTCAAAGATGGGTAAGATCCGTGGAAATGCATACCAACCTAAGACAGGGTTCTGACGCCTGGAGGTCAGAATTCCAATGACGGGTAAGGATGTAATTTGCCATGGACAACCTAAGACAGGCATGGTACCAAGTCATCTTTTCTTTATTTAAAGAATAAGGGGGAAATGTCACGGGCGGGCTCTGAGGGCCCCAGAGCCGCACCCTGGCCTGATCTCTAAGATGGCGCCTGGCAGCTTGCCAGAATAAGCCGTACTTATAGTAACTCTGATTGGCTGCTGTAAACTGATCCTTGATAGGCTAATATCTCAGAACTCTGATTGGCTGCTGTATATGAGGTGATTCTTGTCTTAGAACTCTGATTGGCTGCTGTATATGAGGTGATTCTTGTAACTGCCTAGAGACTGATCCTTGATAGGCTAATATCTCAGAACTCTGATTGGCTGCTGTATATGAGGTGATTCTGGTCTTAGAACTCTGATTGGCTGCTGTATATGAGGTGATTCTTGTAACTGCCTAGAGACTGATCCTTGATAGGCTAATATCTCAGACTGACTCTGATTGGCTTATGCTTGCTATATAACCCAGACACTTCCTTGAATAAAGGAGAATTGTTTGTTGGGCATTGTTGGTCATTCATCGTTTGTTGTTCGTCGTCGTCGTTCGTTGGTCTTTGTCTTTTGGGCTTTTTTGTTCGTGTGAAAAGGAAGCGTACGCGTTATCGTTGCCTCCGCAGGCGGTGGGCAGTGATAGATTAGTTGTTTTATTTCTTTCTTTTTTTTTTATTTATTTATTTATTTTTTACGTTTACATAGGGTAATGTTTATTATATTTTTCCCCTCCCCCCACCCCTCTCACCCCTCCCACCCCTCCCACCCCTCCCACCCCTCTTTTCCCTCTACACAGTCCTTCTTTCCTTCATTCTTACCACTCTCCTTAGCCTAACTCTAAACCTAACCCTAAACCTAATGCTAGCCCGTCCCACCCCCCATTATATGTCCTCATCCGCTTATCAGCGAGATCATTCGTCCTTTAGTTTTTTGAGATTGGCTTATCTCACTTAGCATGATATTCTCCAATTTCGACCATTTGCCTACAAATGCCATAATTTTATCATTCTTCATTGCGGAGTAATATTCCATTGTATAAATATGCCACAGTTTCTTTATCCATTCATCAACTGAAGGGCATCTAGGTTGGTTCCACAATCTGGCTATGGTGAATTGAGCAGCAATGAACATTGATGTGGCTGTATCTCTGTAGTATGCTGATTTTAAGTCCTTTGGGTATAGGCCAAGGAGTGGGATAGCTGGGTCAAATGGTGTTTCCATTCCAAGCTTTCTGAGGAATCTCCACACTGCTTTCCAGAGTGGCTGCACTAATTTGCAACCCCACCAGCAATGTATGAGTGTTCCTTTTTCACCACATCCTCGCCAACACCTATTGTTGCTTGTATTCTTGATAATCGCCATTCTAATTGGGGTGAGATGAAATCTTAGGGTAGTTTTGATTTGCATTTCCCTTATTACTAGGGATGTTGAACATTTTTTCATATATCTGGTGATTACTTGTACATCTTCTTCTGTGAAGTGTCTGTTCATTTCCTTAGCCCATTTGTTGATTGGATTATTTGTATTCTTCGTGTAGAGTTTTTTGAGTTCTTTATAGATTCTGGAAATTAGCGCTCTATCTGAGGTATGGTTGGCAAAGATATTCTCCCACCCTGTAGGCTCTCTCTTCACATTTCTGATAGTTTCCTTTGCTGAGAGAAAGCTTTTTAGTTTGAATCTATCCCAGTTGTTGATTCTTGCTTTTATTTCTTGTGCTATGGGAGTCCTGTTAAGGAAATCTGATCCTGAGCCAACAAGTTGAAGATTTGGACCTACTTTTTCTTCTATAAGATGCAGGGTCTCTGGTCTGATTCCGAGGTCCTTGATCCATTTTGAGTTGAGTTTTGTGTAGGGTGAGAGATAGGGGTTTAATTTCATTCTATTGCATATAGTTTTCCAGTTTTCCCAGCACCATTTGTTGAAGAGGCTATCTTTTCTCCATTGCATATTGTTGGAACCTTTGTCTAGTATGAGAAAATTGTATTTATTTGGGTTTGTGTCCATGTCCTCTATTCTGTACTATTGATCTACCTGTCTATTTTGGTACCAATACCATGCCGTTTTTGTTACTATTGCTTTGTAGTAGAGTTGAAGATCTGGTATTGCAATACCCCCTGCTTCGCTCTTGCTACTGAGGATTGCTTTAGCTATTCTAGGTTTTTTATTCTTCCAGATGAATTTCATAATTGCTTGCTCTATTTCTGCAAGGTACATCATTGGGATTTTAATTGGAATTGCATTGAATCTGTATAGCACTTTAGGTAGTATAGCCATTTTGACGATATTAATTCTGCCTATCCAGGAACTTGGGAGATCTTTCCATCTTCTAAGGTTTTCTTGAATTTCTTTCTTTAGTGTTCTGTAGTTCTCATTGTAGAGGTCTTTCACCTCTTTTGTGAGATTGATTCCCAAGTATTTTATTTTTTTCGATGCTATTGTGAATGGGGTAGTTTTCCTAATTTCTCTTTCTGAAGATTCATCACTTATGTATAAAAATGCATTGGATTTATGAGCATTGATCTTGTAACCTGCTACTTTACTGAATTCACTTATGAGTTCTAAAAGTTTTCTGGTGGAATTTCCAGGTTCCTCTAAATATATAATCATGTCATCAGCGAACAGGGATAGTTTGAGTTCTTCTTTTCCTATTCGTATCCCTTTAATTTCTTTGGTTTGTCTGATTGCTCTGGCTAGAGTCTCAAGGACGATGTTGAATAGAAGCGGTGAAAGAGGGCATCCCTGCCTTGTTCCAGTTTTTAGGAGGAACGCTTTCAGTTTTTCACCATTTAGAATGATATTAGCCATGGGCTTAGCGTAGATGGCCTTTATAATGTTTAGGAATGTTCCCACTACCCCAATTTTTCCTAGTGTTTTGAGCATGAAGGGATGCTGTATTTTATCAAATGCTTTTTCTGCATCTATTGAAATAATCATGTGATTCTTAACTTTAAGTCTGTTGATATGGTGAATGACATTTATTGATTTCCGAATGTTGAACCAACCTTGCATCCCTGGGATAAAACCCACTTGATCGTGGTGCACTATCTTTTTAATATATATTTGTATGCGATTTGCTAAAATTTTGTTGAGAATTTTTGCATCGATGTTCATTAAGGATATTGGTCTGAAATTTTCTTTCCTCGATGTGTCTCTGTCTGGTTTAGGTATCAGGGTGATATTGGCTTCATAGAACGAGTTTGGTAGGGTTCCCTCCTCTTCTATTTCATGGAATAGTTTGAGGAGTATTGGAATGAGCTCTTCTTTAAAGGTTTTGTAGAACTCGGCTGAGAACCCATCTGGTCCTGGACTTTTCTTTGTTGGTAGGCTTTTGATGACCTCTTCTATTTCATTGCTTGAAATTGGTTTATTTAAGTTGTGTATGTCCTCCTCGTTCAGTTTAGGTAGTTCATATGTCTCTAGAAATTTGTTGATGTCTTCGAGGTTTTCTGTTTTGTTGGAGTATAGATTTTCGAAATAGCTTCTAATTATGTTTTGTATTTCACTCGTGTCTGTTGTGATGTTTCCTTGTTCATTCCGAATTTTAGTAATTTGAGTTTTCTCCCTCTTTCTCTTTGTTAGTGTGGCTAAGGGTTTATCAATTTTATTTATTTTTTCAAAGAACCAACTATTTATTTTGTTAATTTTTCCGATTGTTTCTTTTGTTTCGATTTCGTTGATTTCGTCTCTGATTTTAACTATTTCCTGTCTTCTACTACTTTTGGTATTGGTCTGCTCTTCTTTTTCTAGTGCTTTGAGCTGTAGTGTTAAGTCGTTTATTTGTTGAGTTCTACTTCTTTTTTTGAATGCACCCCATGAAATAAATCTTCCTCTAAGTACTGCTTTCATAGTGTCCCAGAGATTTTGATATGATGTGTCTTTATTCTCGTTTACTTCTAAGAATTTTTTTATTTCCCTCCTGATGTCTTCTGTTATCCATTCATCATATAATAGTGTATTATTTAGTCTCCAGGTATTGGAGAAGTTTCTGTTTTTTATTCTGTCATTTATTTCTAATTTCAATCCATTATGATCTGATAGAGTACAAGGTAGTATCTCTATCTTCTTGTATTTACTAACAGTAGCTTTGTGGCATAAAATATGGTCTATTTTAGAGAAGGATCCATGTGCTGCTGAGAAGAAAGTGTATTCATTCTTTGTTGGATGGTATATTCTATATATGTCCGTTAAGTCTAAATTGCTGATTGTGTTGTTGAGATCTATAGTTTCTTTATTCAAGTTTTGTTTGGACGATCTATCCAGTGGTGAGAGAGGTGTGTTAAAATCGCCTAGTATTATTGTGTTGTGGTCTATTTGATTTCTGGAATTGAGAAGGATTTGTTTGACGTACGTGGATGAGCCAATGTTCGGGGCATAGATATTTATGATTGTTATGTCTTGCTGATTTATGCTTCCCTTAAGCAGCATGTAATGTCCATCTTTATCCCTTCTGACTAGTTTTGGTTTGAAGTCCACATTATCTGAGATGAGGATGGATACTCCAGCTTTTTTGCTGTGTCCGTGTGCATGGTATGTTTTTCCCCATCCTTTCACCTTTAGTCTATGGGTGTCTCTTTCTATGAGATGAGTCTCTTGCAGGCAGCATATTGTTGGATTTTTCTTTTTAATCCAATCTGCCAGTCTGTGTCTTTTGATTGATGAATTCAGGCCATTAACATTCAGGGTTATTATTGTGATATGATTTGTATTCCCAGTCAATTGACTCATTTGTTTTTGACATGATTTGGTTTCTCCTTTATTTGGCTATTCCTTTAGGCTAGCGCCTCCTGTTGCTGATTTGCATCGTTGTTTTTCATCTCTTCCTCATGGAATATTTTGCTGAGAATGTTCTGTAATGCTGGCTTTCTTTTTGTAAATTCCTTTAGCTTTTGTTTATCATGGAAGGATCTTATTTCATCGTCAAATTTGAAGGTAAGTTTTGCTGGGTATAAGATTCTTGGTTGGCATCCGTTTTCTTTCAGGGCTTGGTATATGTTGTTCCAGGCCCTTCTAGCTTTTAGGGTCTGGATTGAAAAATCTGCTGATATTCTTATTGGTTTCCCTCTGAATGTAATTTGATTCTTTTCTCTCGCGGCCTTTAAAATTCTGTCTTTATTTTGTATGTTAGGTATTTTCATAATAATGTGCCTTGGTGTGGGTCTGTTGTAATTTTGTATGTTTGGAGTTCTATAAGCCTCTTGTACTTGGTTTTCCATTTCATTCTTCAGATTTGGGAAATTTTCTGTTATTATTTCATTGAATAGATTGTTCATTCCTTTGGTTTGTTTCTCTAAGCCTTCCTCAATCCCAATAATTCTCAAATTTGGCCTTTTCATGATATCCCATAGTTCTTGGAGATTCTGTTCATGATTTCTTACCATCTTCTCTGTTTGTTCAACTTTGTTTTCAAGGTTAAATATTTTGTCTTCAATGTCTGAGGTTCTGTCTTCCAGGTGTTCTATCCTATTGGTTATGCTTTCTATGGAGTTTTTAACTTGGTTTATTGTTTCCTTCATTTCAAGGATTTCAGTTTGGTTTTTTTTCAGTATCTCTAACACTTTATTGAAATGATCTCTTGCTTCCCGTATTTGGTCTTTTAACTGTTGATTGGTGCGATCATTTAATGCCTGCATTTGCTCTTTCATCTCCTCCTTCAATGCCTGCATTTGCTCTTTCATCTCCTCATTAGCTTCCCTGATCGTTTTAATTATGTACATTCTGAACTCCCTTTCTGACATTTCTTCTGCTGTGCTGTCATTGGGTTTTATTGATGTAGTATCTAGGTTTGTTTGGGACATTTTCTTCCCTTGTTTTCTCATAATGGTCAGTTGTCAGTGGGACCCTGAGATATTGCAGTTTTCCACTATTGGCTTATAGTGTCCCAGTAGATTTCCAGTGTATCACCTCCCAGCCTTCAGTAGCCTGATGTCTTGGAGGAATCTGATAAAGCAGCTCATTCGAAGAATACTGCCCCTAGTCCCCTGCTGGTTCCACGTTTTGGAACTGGCTCTGTGCGGAAATGCTCTCACTGTGGGCCTGCACCGTGCAGCTGGCCGTGTGGGAAGAGCCCACTGCCGGAGTGTGGAAGACTACCTTGGGAAGACTCAAGCTGCCCTGCCCGGCTCCGCTAAGCCACCTCTATCTGGGCCTGCCACCCGGGCTGAGCTTTACCCAGTGGGCAGACTCACCCGTGGCTCTATTTCAGTCCGAGTCTCTCTATGCCTCCCCCTCTTAGCTCCTGGGTTCTGGAGCGACCGGGGGTGCAGTCTCCCTCTAGGCCGCCATCTTGGATCTCCCCGTGAAGAGAGCCCGCAGCCAGAGTGGGCAGAGCCGCCTGAAGAGGTCTCCGGCTGCCCTGCCCTTATCCCTGAGGCTGCTTGCAGATCGAGGCTCTCCGCTGGTTCTTTGCAGGAGTACACTGCGCTGCAGCGGCTCCGGGACTCGGAGCCTGCTCTGTTCAGAAAGGCTCTCACTAGCGGGCCAGTTCCATTCCGAGAACCTGGAGAAGCTGGCTGTGTGGGCGGGGCCCACCGCCGGAGTGCGCAGGACTGCCTGTGGATGACTCTAGCTGCCCTGCCCGGCTCCGATAAGCCACCTCTATCTGGGCCTGCCACCCGGGCCGAGCTTTACCCAGTGGGCAGACTCACCCGTGGCTCCACTTCAGTCCGAGTCTCTCAATGCCTCCCCTTCTTAACTCCTGCGTTCTGGAGCGAATGGGGGTGCAGTCTCCCTCTAGGCTGCCATCTTGGATCGCCCCGTGAAGAGAGCCCGCAGCCGGAGTGGGCAGAGCCGCCTGAAGAGGTCTCCGGCTGCCCTGCCATTATCCCTGGGGCTGTTTGCAGATCGAGGCTCTCCGCTGGTTCTTTGCAGGAGTACACTGCGCTGCGGCAGCTCCGGGACTCGGAGCCTGCTCTGTTCAGAAAGGCTCTCACTAGCGGGCCAGTTCCGTTCCGAGAACCTGGAGAAGCTGGCTGTGTGGGCCTGTTTTATTTCTTGATATACATGCTGGGTGTTAAAAGCACAGAACTGAAAGTTGTGAATTATGGGTCCTTTTCTTTGTTCTCCCCCTGAATTTTTCAGCATTTACACAGGCAGGCACTGTAGAGACAGCTTATGGCCCAGACACCCGCTGTGTGCTGGGAACCTTCCTAGAACTCACCAAAGAAGCCCACCAACCCATCTGCATGCTTTACCAAAGCTCCTTCTCACATGTGAAGCTTTAAAGTAATTACACAATCTTCTATAAGCAGGGAATAATGGGACAGGCTATAAAAGCACTGTACACAGAAAGGGACCGAAATAGAAAATAACCAGTGATACTCTTCTTTCAGTGAATAAATATGCCAACTAATGGTGACAATTGAAAAGACAGAGCAGATTTGGGGTTACATCTATACAGTGCTCCACCTAGCATGCCACTGGGCAAAACCGAACAAGGTCTAACAATTTGGATGTCAGATCTGTGGCTTCCTATGACTTTGGATAAATTGCTTAAATCCTCTTTTAGATAATCACTAATTTGATGGTTGTGAAAATTAAAATGGAGTGTGTAAAATACTGGGAATATACAAAATCTTCAGTTTGTAATGACTTTTCTCTTTTCCCTATATACCACCTTTTAGTTAAAAAAAAAAGTATTTTACAGGTAATTCCATTGTAGAAAAAGAACTGGATGTTGGAAAGATTAATTCCCTGGATAGAATGCACAAATAAGCAAAGACCTAGTTGTCATCTTTGTGGCAAAAATAATATACTTATCATGGGTTACTAAAACTAGGAAAAGAGCCTTAAAAATATCAGCAAATGGATTTAAAGAAAAGAGAACAATGAAACCATGTGACCTGCTAACTTTAAAACTCACAGACTTTTCCCAAATGGCTTATTTGGAATTTGAAAGCCCAGCTTCTGAAAGACTCTTTTAGTTCTAAAAGTAAATATTATTTCAACAAATCCTAACAATGTGAAGGTTTTGGTTTTTGCTAGGTGTCATGTACCTTGGTGATTTTAGTTGCTACTCACTCATAGATTCTGGTAATTGTCACTTCAGATCTGCCCAGGCATAGCTCCACAAGATCCTTCTCTGTTTAGACATGCTGAGTCTAAAACTCTTTGGAAAAGAGAAGGCTGTGCAGTGAAAGGCTTTCCACTAAAGCACAGTGTGTGTCCTTCATCTTCCAGGAGGCAAATTAAAGCTGGAATCCTGATAATTTGATGTAAACTGACAGTGACAATAGAAATGGCTAATTCTGAGATTATTTAAGGGAAGGAGCAGGGTATAGACATTCATCAACAAAACAGCAGAAGAGAGGGTTTTTATTTCTATGTTTGCTTTTTAAAATAAGAATGGAGTAAATGGCACAGTAGATTATATAAACAAGGACTTCAATGACAAGCTATCAAAGTTAAAGTAATATATTTTACATGGGTGACCTGATGCCACACTTTATCACCTACACTAAGGGAAGCCAATTTGAGACTGGTCGATAAAATACAACCTCCAGAGTTGGGTTTGGGGCAAAGCTAATGTGGCATGGCAGGGCACGGTGATCTGGCATCCTCTTCTGTTGGATGGGACACAGTGGGAGTTGGCACTGCTCCCATATGGGGTTCATTTGGTATTTAAGCTCGATTTGATAAACACTTGGGCAGGTATGTCAGAATGAATGACACAGCAGGCTTTGCTCCAGTGCAGTTTATGCTCCAGTAATTTAATGCAGGGCTGAGGTATAAATGGGACTAGTGTTTCCAAAGCTGAATTTACTGCAGTCTCACAACTGTTGAAAATTAAAATACATGTGCTGCAAGTTAGGGGTTACTAGATTATCTCATTATAGGAGGCTGGTTTTTTCAGAGCCTGGAATCTTTATTAATTACTGAGGGACATACTTGAATGTAGACTTGGACCAAATAATTTTCTGATAAGTTAACCATAAATCCTCATTAAAATAAGCTTAGTGTTCTCAGCATATCTATTGGCTTTTTGATCATTTTTATGACTTTCCTTTTACTGGTCAAATTATCCTTATATGCTTTTAAAGTTCCTCTGACATGGATTGAGTCAACACAAACCAATAGACCTATATTACTTTGGCAACTGGTTTTGATTTGGGGGTAATAAATATGATAACACAGACTAGATTACCCTTGCTGAAGGAATATGCGATAAGCCATAAGGATGTCAGGGATTTGGCATTCTTTTTCCTGTGTAATGTGGGAATGAATGAATAACAGCTTTCAACCAACTGAAGAAAGTTGGAAAGAAGAAAAAAATCAGAATGAGAAAAGTGCCATGGTGTGGGTATTCAGTTAAGAATGGTTATACCAATAGATCATGAGGAAGTCCATGAACACCCAGTACATGCCTGACACTACTTGGCACTGGTAGGCAAGGTTTAGGGCAAATAGGTGAGGAAACTATGATCTGATGTGACCCATACATTAGTATCTGGAAGGAGAGATTTGGCCATCAATGGGAGTAGAATTTATTATGTGATAAAAGTATAGAGGAAAGAGAAATCTGCAAGGGCTGGAATAGCCAAGGAAGAGATAGTGGGAGAAACAAGAACTGCACATTTTGGAGGCTAGAGAAACTTTTCAATATAAAAATCATTTTTAAAAATACCTCTTTCCAAACATTTTTGAAATGACAGCTCAAATCTAAAGAGAGTCAAGAAGAAAGTTGGCCCATCACCCAGATAGACCAACTTTAAAATAATTTGCTAACTTTGCTTTATTGTTAATTACATATATTTGTTGCTGAATCATTTCAAAGTAGATTGCAGACATTATAACATTTTTCTATATAATATTTTGGCAAGCATCTCCTAAGAAAGAGGACTTCTTTCCTAGAGTTACAATGCTAGTATCTCATTCAAGAAACTTAGCATTTCACATTCTATCCATATTCAGGTTTCTCCAATGGTTCCAAAGATGTCCTTTTTTGATTCTTTTTTTTTTTTTTTTTTTTTGGATCCAGGATACAATCAATTGTATTTGGTCATCACACTTATTGTGTTTTTTAGTGTCTTTTAACCTCAAACATTCCTTCTGCCTTCTTAATTCATTTGTCACTAAATATTCTCTTCCTTTTGAAATCATGTATAAATAAATTGACATATTTTTCAATCACCTCCCAAAAATCTATGTACTATGGAAGAGATGGGGTATAAGAAACTCAAATCTTTTCTGTGCTATAAAATGTAGATTAGTAGAGGACTTCTGGCATGCACACAGAAAAAGAACTAAAGTAATAAAGTTGATATATTTCCAGTAACTGGTCCAAGTCACATGGAATAGGAAAGATAAAGCAGAGAATGTACATGAAATGGACTTCCACTTCACTGAAGGAGAGGAAACAAATCCTCCTGAAATAGTATCTCCATGGGCTACCTGCCCAGGTTGTTAAACACCTTCCTGGTTGAGCTGCCACTCCCCTTTCCACTTCTGCATTTGTGGTTATACATAAAGGCTCACCCTTTGTAGACAAGAAGTCCCACCACCACTGTCATGCTTCTTGTTCCCATAATGGAATGGGACCATGATGTTATCATCTGCCTAATACCCCTTCCCTTTCCATCCCAGAAGGCACTATATCCCCAGTCCTATTTATTTATTTAGAGACAGGGTCTCACTAAGTTGCCAGGTTGGCCTGAAACTTGTGATCCTCCCACCTTAGCTTCTGGAATTCCTAGTTTTACAGTCTTGTGCCCTTGTGCCAGGACACCCTTCCCTTCTTTACCTCATTTTCCCAGCAGCTAACTCCCTCTGAGAAACTCAAGGTTCACCATGAGGTCCACCTTCCTTCCCCTTGCCTCCCTTCAGACTCTCCTCCAACCTAAGACAACCCACATGACAATGGTTGTTTGTAGCTTCCCCCACCCCTACTCACTACCACGAAATAGAAAGGATTTTTTTAAGACCATGACCATGACTTTTAGTTCTATACCTTCAGTACCTTCAATGTCTGAAACTTCGAAGGCATTTAGTAAAAATTTATTGAATGAAAGAATAAATGAATAAGTGAAAGAATTAATTTACCACCAATAAGTTTTCCAGGCTATCCAGAACTCATATTATGACTGCAAAGAATTTTAAAATGCATTTAACAGAGCAATGAGCATTACAAGTGTGTGAGTCAATAACAATTGATCAGACACTTTGTGCAAAACTCTGCATTTTGTATTTTTGGAAAGTTCCAGAGTAAACAGATAAACAGATACTCTTTCCTTACAATCCTAAAGGGAAGGGGCAGATTTTGGCTTAACTCACAAAAAGCAATAGCAACACATTCAAGTGCATACTCCATGCCATACAGCCTGGCTATTGGTCTTCTCAATTACCAGCTGACCCTGGGTATTGCTGTATCAAGGACCCAGGGAGAGTAGAGTCACTTGGGCTTCCTTGGGGATGCTTTGCAAAGAGCAAGGAAAGTTTGAGTAGTGCTCTGTAAAGAGGAGAAAAGGTATGGTTGAATAAATGGCATGTTTCATGATGGAGAAGTGGCATTGGCAGAATTAGGTGATTCCTGCTTGAGAAGTAGAAAGAGAGCTGCATTGCTGGAATGGAGGTAGATGTATTGTGACAGATAATAACCAGATGGAGGTTCAATAATAAAGAGTATCTGCTTAAAGATGAGCAATTTTGGTTTGATAAGTTTGGGTTAGTTTCCATGGACTTCTAAGTCTGGTAAGCAAAGTTGTGTATTGTTTTCCTTTCTGTTATGGTTTAGATATGAAGTGTCCCCAAAAAACTCATGTATGAGACATGCGATAAGGTTTAGAGGTGAAATGATTGGGTTCTGAGAGCTATAACCTAATCAGTGACTTAATCCCCTGATGGGGATCATCTGGGTAATAGCTGTAGGCAGGTAGTGTCTGGCTGGAGGAGGTGTGCTTCTGAGGGCATGACTTTGGGGTATGTATTTTGTATCTGGCAAGTGTCTCACTCTTTTTCTCTCTCTCTGCTTCCCCATCTTCATGTAAGCTGCTTCCCTCCACCACACTCTTCTGCCATGGTGTTCTGCCTCACCTTGAGCCCTGAGGAATGGAGCCAGCCTTCTATGAACTGACACCTCTGAAACCATGAACCCTCAAATAAACTTTTCCTCCTCTACAGTTGTTCTTGTTCTTGTTGAGCTAGTTGGAGGGTGCAGATTCTACGGGAAGAGGAAGTAGCTGGAAGACTATTCAATCACTCAGGCAAAAGATAGTTAATGACTTAGACTAGTGATGACTGTGGGGATGGAGAAATGTAAAATGTAAGTGGAGGATCAAACTGGGAAAGGATCTGGGCAGAGAGCAGTGAAGGTGGGAAGAGATCAGGATTGAAAATGCCAGGCATCAGCAGCTCACAGTGCTGTACAATTTACCCACTTGAATCTTCAGTTAGCAGAAAGTAAAACAGAAAAAAGAAGAGGAAAATGGAAAGAAAACAAGAGCATCCACAAATATTTTCTAAAACCAAGATGGGTTAAGATAATGTCCATTAGTTCCGTTAGTTTCATCTAACTGATGAAAAGAAAAATTCGCAGGTAGAAGATCACAGCTGGTTGCTGCTACTTTATTGTTTAAGCTTGGCTAGCAGTTCCTGCTTGGGTCACCTGGTGATGCACGTGCCCAGGATATGAGGGGCAGGAAAAAGGAAAACATAAACAGATTATGTCTAATTTCACAAAATGGAAAATGCCCAACCATCTTCATGCCCTCTGGGTGCCTCAGTCATCTCCTATCTTATCTACCACACCAGTGTTTGTCATCCGTACCTCAAAGATGGCACCTCCCTTACATGGGTGCCAGAGAGCAAAGGCTTCCATTCCTCACACATGCTGGGGTTTTTATCAGGTAAAAATTCCAAGAGAAGGAAGTTCTATGTGGATAAAGTCCATAGCTGACTGTATGCTGCTGGAAAAGTTCTTAAGCTTTTAGCTTTCTGTTGTCAATCACAGCATCTTTCCGGGACGGATACTGTTCCAGGTGCTGGGGCAACAGGTGGGAACAGGGAAGACAAATGTCTCCCACTTCACAGAGCTTCCATTACAATGGGGAGACACATAAACTAGACAGATGTCAGAGTGCCTAAGAGAAGGCCGACTGCTCACTGTTAAACAGGGTGGTCAGGACAGGCCTCCCTGACAAGGTGACACAACATAGAAATACCTACCTCCTTGGGTTAGTAGGGGAATCAAAGTGGTCTCTGCGTGTAAAGCATCTGACAAAACCCTGACAAAAAGGTCGGAAGAAACGGTTAGCTATTATCTTTAAACAATACATTTACCAAACATAATGAAACATAATGAAATCTGAGTTTGGACTGCTGGGACTTGGTTCTTGTATGAAAGAAAGAGATAATTTTTATTCATGAGTTCTTGCGTTCCAAGGAAAACAATAATATCACTTACACCACCTGCTCCCAGAGAGAAAAACATGAAGATATCGTCTTCAAACTTCTAGCCACTCTCGTGCTTCTGCCTGCAAAGGTTCTAAAGCAGCAGGAGGCTGTGAAGTATCAGGCAAGAACTCAGACCCAGTGCCTGGGCTGGCAGGGCAGGAACCACTGTCTCGCACTGGATCTCAACTCAGCTCTTACCCAATCATTATTTGTTGAATGCAAGAATAAATGTGTCCCTTGATGCCCAATATCACAGCACATTTTAAGTTGCAATATAATTCAGCTGTTTCCTAAAGGTCACAGGAGGAAACGTGCCATGCTTGGGTTAATGTATGAAAGAGGCTGATGGTTTAATTGCAGCTTGAAATCCAAATGCATCTCTTTATGTTAGAGCAGTTCCTTTTTCTCATTTATCTCCAGAATTTTGACAGGAAATTTGCACAGTTGCTATCCTGGTCTCTTTAGCAGGGCCTTGTATGCACTTTGAGATACTTGGTTATATCATCTCTAAGAATCAAATACAATGTCCCTCTGCTCCCAGTTCAAGTTTCCAGGTGCCAACATGGGAGTTGTCCAACTTACGTTATGCACCTGCCCATAAGGATGTATTTGAAAGAGTTGGTGGTCCTCCAGATGGCCCAGGGATGTTGTCACCAGAAGTAAGGAGAGTGGTCAAGGGCAGCAAAATCAGGTGAGGCCCCTGGTACCACCCCACAAGTTGCAGAAACCCCATGACCTGGGGCAATGGTTTAGGGGCATGCAGGCCACTTCCTGCTTCCATGGCCCTCTGTACCAAGCACTGGTACTTAACAGTCTTGCCAAGTGGGTGATCAATGCCCGCTGCCCCCAGGGCCCCTCAGAGGACACAGGCAGTGCTCAGCGAGGAAGCACCCTTCTGTAGGAAGGGACCCAAACCCAAACACACACCAGGGGCCACCCCAGTGTGGGTCCCTGCTTCTGTTTCCAATTTTCCCCTCAGAGCTGCAGGCACGGCTGCTCTGGAAGGCAGAAGTCTCAGCAGAAACAGAATTGTGTTGATCTCCTAGCAGCTGAAATAAGCAGCAGCCCTTTCTACACTTAGAATGTCAGCCCTGGAAGATGTCCTGTGTGGTGTCCCATTCCACCACCCCATATAGAAGCAAAGGTCCAGAGAGGGCAAGCCTTACCCAAAGGTTGCACAGCATGGGATTGGCAACAGAGCTTAGAAAAGAAAAGAGGCAAAGAACTGATATTGACAGATGACGTACTGTGGGTTGGGCCATGCCAGGGCTGTGGCTGAGTTTCAACTGCCAGCTCAACCTCAGGGCAGAGCTTCGGGAGCAAAAATTGCATGAGGCACAAAATGCCAAGCCGGGGATGTGGCCTGTGTGGCCATGTGTCCTGACATGAGCTGCTGCCCTGGGTCTTGGACACAGTGTCTCCATTTATAAAGTAGAGTCAATGTCTCCCAGGATGCTTCTACCTCAGTCTCCAGCAAAAACCACTGGGGCTCAGGAGGACTTGTGGGGGCCTTCTTAGCCATAATAACCAGAGTCAGGGCCACCCATGGTTTCTGGGAGCAGGCGAGGCCATGACAGGGCAGCCTTGACCAGGAGGATGGGGCTCCCAACCGGTCCATGCATCTCTGGATGCGGCTAGCCAGCCCTGCCCAGCCCACCTCACTCTGCACAGCCTGTAGAGACCCTCCTGGAACAAGCCTTGACCCCCTGGCCTCAGTGGGAGGGCCCTGATCCCAGCCAGGGTGACCTTCATCACACAGTGCCAGGTGGAAGAACTCCCAGGGTCAGGGTCTTCCTTCCTCAGGGGAAAGCTGAGCCCCAGACAGGGCCCAGCATGGGGCAGGTCCAGGCCCAAGGACACCATGGTCAGCACCTTGGAAAGCTCTGAAGCTGGAGTGCCTGTCAGACTGGGTGGGACTGGCCAGGCCCTGGCACCCTGCTGTGGTCAGCCATGGGACATGAGCTGGGACGTGGATGCTGATGGCTCAGGGCCACAGGCCCACCGCAGTATCTTCCATCACAAAACCAGTGGGGCCTTCCTCCTGAGAAATCCTGACAGTGGTCCCACACCATCTGCCCGAACCCCGACCTCTCTGATCCTAGTTCTTCTCCCTGTGTCCAGCCATCCTGGCCTCCTCTCTCCAGCACACCAGCATGTTCCTACCCCAGGGCCTTTGCTTATGCTGGTCTCTCCACCTCAAATGCTTTCTTCCTTCCATTCCCATGAATTCTGAAGACTCCACCCAAATGTGGCCTTGTCAGAACTTCCTTCCTTGAAGCCCCCAAAACAGAGCAGCCCCACATCACCCTAGGCCTCTCGCCCTCTACTAGTGCCACCATGTAACATCCAGGATAGCCCTTGCTTATTTATTTTCTGCTGCACCCCATTGGAGCTAAGGCCCAGCAAGATCCATCTGATCCAGCACAGAGCCCAGAACCGGTGATGTTGTGCAAACCCGATCACTATCTGGGGACAGACCCGCGGAACCTCCAGCGCTCCGCCTACCGTGGAGAAGCTCCAGATAGGAGAAGAGCTGTGTGAAGCAGCCCCCTGATGTGTGGGGCCCCCTGATGTGTGGGTCCACCTGATGGGCGCCAGCCGAGCGCAGGAGCTCACCTGTGAAGTCAGAGTGGGGACTATTATTTAAATGCTCCTCATCTGGATTTGACAGGGGCTCCATCGAGGCTGAGACAACAGTGACTCGGCTAGGGTCAGGCATCAGGGCCGCTGCCCAGGACCGACCCACTCCACGGCCGGTGGACGTGGCAGGAGTGTGCACCCCACGTGGTGGCGGCTCCTGGGCGGGCTTGGGTCCTGCTGCCTCTGTGCCCTGGACATCCCTCCATCTCATAGCTGGTCTGCAGTCGCTCCGCTGCTAATGGCCGCATTGGTGAACTTCCTGCTGACCTCATTACTCAGTGTCTTATCACCTGCCACCACTTTCAGCATGGGAGTGATAATTCCTAACCCATAAATAGCCCAGTGCCATCGGCCACCCATCATAGAATCAGAGGCCACCGCCTTGACCGCAGTTCAAGCCCACCACAGAGGGATGGTGGGACCCCAGCCTTGGCCACCGCTCTGAAGCTGTAACGTGGAGCAGGAATCCATCTCAGTCACCCAGATTTCTGTGTCCCCTACCTCTCCCTGCTGCAGCTCTGTTTGTCTCCACACCGTGACAAATTTATTGCCATGTGGAACTCAGGCTCTGCCTGGCCAAAGACGTCCCTGGTTGGGACTTTCTGGGACAACATGGCAAAATGTCAGACAAACCATATCTGACATCTGTGCCTGGAGGTCATTCTGTGCTCTCAGGTGAGCCAGCCAGCCTCTCTGAGCTTTGGTTTGCCATCTCTGCAAAGGGCACAGTTGTCCCCTCTGTGAATGTTTATGCTGTGATTTATATAAAATAACGGATGCTTGGAGCTTAGAACCATATCTGGTGAAGCCAGGCACAGTGACACATGACTGAGTTCTCAGCAACTTAGGAGGCTGAGGCAGGAGGATCACAAGTTTGAGGCTAGCCTCAGCCACTTAGTGAGGCCCTAAGTCACTTGGAAAACCCTGTCCCAAAATAAAACAATAAAAGGGACTGAAGGTGTGGCTCAGTGGATAAGCGTCCCTCAGTTCAGTTGCAGGTACCAAAGAAGTGTCTGATGAGAGTTTATTTCTTTTCAAATGAAAAGCAGAAAGTGAATATCATCCAATCTGAGTTATATTCCTCTTTATACCAGCAGTTATAAAATGTATGTTTTAAAATGTTTTTAATGAAGGAAAGATCCATGAAGCAAAAGTGCCCAGGACCTGCAAAAGCCATAATCCAGCCCTGCAACTGACATTTGTCCTTTCTGCTTGAAAGCTGGTGGCAAGGCCTGGCCACAGCCCAGGACCCAGCAGAAGCCCTGGAACGGTTTAAACCACAGCACGATGTCTGAAGTGCCCGAGGCTCCGTCACATAGTCACTCCACCATGGAGCCCTTTCCTGACAAAACCCAGTCCTCTCTTCTTGCCACGAGCACCTGCCCTCAGCCAAGTGGGTTCTGGGTTCAAAGATCAGTTGAGGCCCCTGCTGGTTGTGTGTGCCTGGGAGACAGGCTTGACCTCTCTCTGCCAATTCTAAAATGGGAGAATTAAGCTGGGAGCAGTGATGCATGCCTGTCACACCCACAGCTCAGGAGGCTGAGGCAGGAGGGTCACGAGTTTAAAGCCAGCCTCAGCAACTTAGCGAGGCCCTAAGCAACTCAGTGAGACCCTGTCTCTAAATAAAATACAAAATAGGGCTGGGGATGTGGCTCAGTGCTTGAGTGCCCCTGAGTTAAATCCCTGGTACCCAAAATAAATAAATAAATAAGAGAATGAATCCAGGGAAAATGATGGGAAGAGCCCCCATCAGAGAACCAGACCCCCAGCAGCTCAACCCAGGGGCCTCCACCCTGCCCTGCCCAGCACTGGCGAAGGCTGCAGCCTGAAGTCCTTGAACCACCATGTGAACACCTGCTGAGGTTCCATGTGATCCCCTCTGTAGGGAAGACATGTGGATCAGGAGCAAGGCCAGCCCGGGGGACGCTGCGGGAAGGCCCAGTAGCTACCCCACCTCAGAGTGCCCCTGAGGCAGGCATGAGATGGCCGCATTTGACAGATGAGGCAACCAAGGCCCAGAGAGGTGACAGAATGCCCCCCAGGGTCCTCCAGAGCCAGACAAAAGGACAGAGACACGTCCAGGAGAGAGGAGACGTGGGTCCTCATCCCCACTGTCCCTAGTGAGATACATGGGTCACCAAGTGTGGTTCCCCAGGCCTTGGAAGCCAGGATAATAAATCTGCCTTCCCACAGGTTCTGGGAGGTTCCCGGCAGGCACCTGGGAGGAAAATCGGGCACTTTCCGTCCTTGTGAGATGTTCTTGCTGGGTCTGCATGAAACTCCCAAGCCCCACCCCAGAGCCTGGGGTTTCCGGGTGAGACCTACTCACATCTGCCAAGCAGGCTCTCTTGGCCCCTCACCCCTGGCAGCAGCCTCCAAGGCCATCACTCACAGCAGGAGCTCTCTAGAGACTGTGCACCAGCTGGGAACACAGGACCCTAAACTACCATCCCGAGAGGTGCAAGGAATGGCTGGAAATGCTTCTTCTCCGCTGTGGGATTCGCCACCTGCCACCTGTTCTTTCTGCCCCATCCAAGCCAATCTGGATGACTGTCACTTCTGAACTGAGATCCCCACTCTCTCTGACCCATTCCCTTTGTCCCTGCATCACCACCAAAATAGGATCCTGTCGAGACCAAACCTGACTCTGTCACCTGCTGCCCAAGACTCCTGGATGCTTCCATCATTCTGGGGATCCAAAGCAATTCCTCGAAGTCATGTGTGATCCTGGATCCATCAGCCTCTCTTCCCTTCTCCTCCCCTCCTGCCCCTGAGCTCTCCTCCCAGGCGGGACTCTCTCAGTGATCTCACTGCCACAGGGTCTTTGCACAGCTGCTTTCTACCTGAAACATTTTCGCCACACTTCAAGTGGTCCTTGATGAAACTTCACCACCTCGGAAAGGTCTTCTCCAACCTCTGGCCCACCTAGAACCCCCTCCCTCTCCAGCTGTCCTCTCCGTTGGTCTTCATAACCCTTATCCCTGCAGAGTATGGTGGTCCCTTGTTTATTATCTGCATCCTGGAGGAAGGTGCTCTGTGGCAAGGTCTTTAATCAGTGTGTCCCTGGTGACTGGCATATGGTGGGTGCTTGGTAATGTTTCCAAATAAAGGAGGGATTTTAGCCAAAAAGCCCTCCCCTGAACCATGCTTTATTGATCACTTTGCTTGAGAAGCACTCTGGGCAACCTCAGCCACCAGCAGCCCTGAAGATGGAACCCCACCAGCACCCAGCATTTGGTGCCATCTCTGTCTCCCTTAGATGCCCCAGGGTACAACACCAGCACCTTCTGACCTGGCAACTGCAGAGGACATCCTGGGACGGACCGTACTGGGATCCTGGGACTCTCAAGGAGAAGCCCACCCACTCCCCTTGACTGAGAACCAAAGCAGACCCCAGGCCCAGGTTAGAGGTGGGGAACTCAGGGGGACACTCTCTGGAATCATCTCTGGATGCATTAGCCCTATGTCTTCAGAGTCAGAGAAATGGACTGGGGACAGAATGTTCCTATGCAAATGGGGTACACGGCAGGGACCGAGGTCCTCCTGAGTTACACCAGCAGGGACACCTCTGCACCTGGGGCAGAGAGGGCCAGCAGGCCAGGGCAGCCAGGAGGTGGAGGCCGACAGGAAGGAGTGTGCAGCCTGAAGAATGGCCAGCCTTCACACTGAGTGACTCGGAAAGCCCCCGGGGCTCCTTCCACCACCACAGCCCTTAACTCCATCCTTCCACTTAGACCCATTCGGCTCTCTGGACAGCTCCAGGGTGACCTGCAGTGCCTCACATCCAATGTACTCTGGGAACTCGCCCTCTTCCTTCCACCCCAACCTGCCTCTTTGCCCAGGACCCAGCCTGATAGATGGGTCCAAGCTCCACCCAGTCATGCAGGCCAGAAGTGTCCTTGTCAGCATGGCTCATTACCAGCTCTGGGTGAGTCCAGGTCTGCTATGGCTGGGATTTGGATATGTTCCCCAAAGTTTCCGGTAGCAGAAGCTAGAGTCCCACTGTGGTAGTATTGAGGTGGCGGGACCTTTAAGAGGCGGGGCCTCAGGGGAAAAAGTTAGATCATGGGGCTCTGCCCCCAGAAGGAACAATGCAGGCCTGTAGACAGATTCCTTCATGTGAAGAGCAGTTATTGTCTGTCAAGTTCTGCTGTCTCAGCCCTTTGTCCTGCTTCTAGTCTCACCATGTGTTCTGTGCAGCACAGGATCCCACCGTTGTGATACCACCAGCCATGAGGGAGGACCTGAGCCCCAGAATGTGAACCAAATAAACCTTTTTCCTGAATAAAGCTCCCAGCCTCAAGTATTTTGTTGTAGCAACAATAACAACAACCAAAAGAACCCTACTAAAACATCCACTCATACAATATCCGACATTGCTCAGGTCTTTCCACCCTGCTTGTGACCCCCCAAGGGCAGGCACAGCATCTTTTGCCTGAACCACCAGAGCAGCCTCTTCGACATTCTCCCCGCTCTACTTTTGCCTCCCTAGAGTCTGTTGTGCCCCTGCACCTACAGGGACCCTTCTAAAACACAGCTCCCATCAACCGAAACTGTTTCAAACCATTCCATGACTTCCATTGCCTTCCAAAGAGACTCTGAATCCCTTGCCGTGACCTGCTCTGACAACCTGGTCACCATCTGCTTCTCCTGACTCCCTCCCTGCACCTCCCAACCCCAAAGGCATGGCCACATGGGCTGTCCCATAGGCCGTGGGAGCTGTGTGAACTGAGCTGGGTCCTCACAATTCAGCAAGATATGGGAACAGGCAAAGAGAACCAGGGGTGCTAGCAGTCAGCGAGAGCGAAGGACCCTGGGAGGAAAAGGGTGGTTGGCTCCCTCTACTTCTGGGGGTGAAAAGCCACATGGAGCTGCCTGGGGAAAGGAGCCCTGTCTTAACCCCCCAGCTTAAATCACCAGATTCATAAAAATCACAGGATAAGGCTCTTCCTAGCCTCCCCCACCTGCTCACTTGCAAGCTACCTCCCCTGAATTCCCCACCAAGTTCCTCCTGCCCACCCTGGTCACCTCCTGCATCTGGCCCAGAAAACTGACCACAAGCCCCCACCACGTTCTGATCATTGCTGTGTGAACCCAGCCAGGGCCACAGGGCAGGAAACCCCCTGAGTGGTCCCAACAGGGCAGCCTCCCAAGCTTGGGGCAGGGGATGACACACAGGGACTAGTCTGGAGAAGCAGCACTGTATCCAGTGCAGACCCCCCATCCCAGGCTGCAAGTGCTCCTCAGCTTCCCTCTACTCTCAGGTTATGACCCCCAGGACCCCCTGCACTCTCCCCCACACCTGTCCCCATCCTGTTCCATGCCATCCCTCCCATCTCACCCTCGACCCATAAACATCTGCCTACTGTTCCCCCAAACATTGGGGCTTTCCACATCTCTCTGCTTCACCTAGGCTGCCCACCCCTGGGGTTCCTGCCCCCATCCCCCACTTGGGCAAAGCCCAGAAGTACCATGAGAAAGGTCAGAATCTGGAGTCCCACCTGCAGGGGTCACATCCTCATTCTGCCACTTTCAAGCTGCCTACCCCTGGGAAGCTGACTTGCATGACTGAGCCTCTTTTCATCACCTATAAAATGGGGGAGAATACAAGAATACACCCCATGAAACTCCCACTAGGGCCAAACAGAGCCGAGCCCTTGGTGGCGCAATGAATCATGATCTGGGGGATGGTTAAGAGCTGCGTCCTTTCTCAGGCCAACCCTGGGCTCTGTCTCTACCTGTTAAAACCCCTTTTTTCTTTAAGCCCTTTTGTAGACAGTCCTGGAGTCCCTAAATGCTTTACTCTGCATCTCCTTCAAAGGTTGTGCTCCATGAGGGGACATGACAGTGGTCACAGTTTTTGTTCTTAGCATCAGGTGCATGGTAGGAAGATAAGGGCGAACATGGAATGAGTGAAAGAGGGAGTGAATGGGTGGATGGAGGAATGAATGAGTTGATGGGTGAATATGTCAGAGGGTGAATGAATGGATGAGTGAGTGAGTGAGTGGATGTGAATGAGTGAGTGACTGAATGAATAAGGCATAATGAATGAAGAAAGTGTTGGTGAGTGAATGAGTTGATGAATGAATCAGTGAGTGTATGAATGAGGGGATGAGGGAGTGAATGAGCTGAACGAATGAAAGAATGATGAGCAAATTAGTGAATGCATGGATGAATGAGTGAATGAGTGAAGGAATGAATTACTGAGTGAGGTGATGAGTGAATGAATGAGTTAATGAATGAATCAGTGCACAGATGAGGTGATGAATGAGTGAGTAGATGGAGGAATCATTGAGTGAATGAATGGATGAGTGCTTGAGTGAGTGAATGAATGGATGAGTGCATGAGTGAGTGAATGAACGAGTGAGTGAATTAATGAGGCAATGAATCAATGGGGTATGAATGAATGAATGTGCTGATGAGGGAATGAATGAGTGAATGAATAAATCAGTGCAGGAAGGAATCAATGAGTGAGCGAATGATGAGTTGGCCAGTGAATAGTTGAGTGAGAGAATGAGGTCGAGTGGATGAATGAATAAGTGAAGGAGTTAATTAGTGAATGCAGAAGCCCCGGGAGGAGCTCATGAGTGAATGAAGGAAGGCAAGCTCAAGCAGACATTGCAGCCATCCAAATGGACCAGCTTGCTGCCCTCCATCTGCATGGGTGGCACTCCCTCTGTCCCCACCTGGACTACTGAACAGGGCACAGGGTGACGTCCAACAAAGCCCAGGTCAAGGACACAGCAAATGCGGGGTGCAATGAGGGGGTGCCAGGCCGGGAGGGATGGTAGGAAGGGCTGCAGACCAACTCATTGGCAATGCAGAGAGAATCCCAGAGAGCTGCCAGCCCTGGCAGGGAGTGCAGGAAAGAAGAAAAATGAAGCGGCAGCAATCTCATTTGGTGAGCCCTGCAAGTCGGCCAGAAAATAGCTATTATTCCATCTCACTGTCGGTATTAAGTTATTTCCTTCACTAAATACAGGAATACTCATGAATATCTATTGAGTCCCAGGTACAGACCCTCCTGGCTTACAGGCTCAGTCACTGCCTTTACACTCCTCCAACAACAAACCTCAATCTTGCTGTGAAGTGAAAGAATAGTATTTTAAATTGGTTAATAAATCTCCAAACTGATGCTCCCGGAAAGCCCGAGAACTTCGTCTCTATTACTTGGAATAAAAGGGATCACATTTTAACCACTGCCAGGCTACGGATTTGGGGGAGCAGGGACCCAAGCCAGCTGCTCCTTCTTCCTGGTGAAGGGAAGGATGAGGTTCCAGGACCCTGGGTTAGATAGAGCTTTCTTGGTAGCCAGGAAATGTCACCAGTTTCTATCCAATTTGGGCCCGCTGCACATCTCAGGCCACTTGGATTTTGATGGCTTCGTTCAGCCATTTCCCCTGGATCAAATGGAAAAACCTTGGATCCGAAGCTCCAGAGATAAGGTAGAAGTAGGTTTCTCTCATCCTTTTAAAAAGCACCCAGACAGGGCCAGGGTGCAGCTCAGTAGTAGAGCACTTGCCTAGCATCCATCCTGCTGATGTCCCAAGGTCCCTATTACCTGTGTCTACTCAGCACCCAACCTGAGTCCAGCCCTGGAGTAGGAACTCAGAAAAGAGCAGGATTGGCTGAGGGAAAACATCCCAATTTACAGACGTGCATACTGAGGCTCAGGAAAGACCAGCAGCTTACCCAGTACCTCATAGGGAACTGCCTGTCTGTGGTTTCGGCCAAGACAGTCTGTGCACCTGCTCTGCCCTGGCCCCGAGTCTCGAGAACCAGAAGTCAGGCCAGGTGTCGTGGTGCACACCTCTAGTTCCAGCAGCTTAGGAGGAGGCTGAGGCAGGAGGATGGTGCACTCAAAATCAGCCTCCATAACAGCAAGGCGCTAAGCAACTCAGAGACCTGTCTCTAAACAAAATACAAAATAGGGCTGGGGAGGTGGCGCAGAGGTGGAGCGTCCCTGAGTTCAATCCCCTGTTCCACCCTTCAAAAAAAATCAGCAAAAGGGATCTGCTGGCCACTCTGGTGGAATCACCATCTTGGGGGCACTCAGTGTTGGGAAAAGGGGGCTGCAGAAAACACATAAGTAACCAGAGAGGTCTAGGAGAATGTGACATATGCCTAATTGACAAGAAGAAGGGAACAAAGTGGGGTGAATGGACCCTCAGGGCTGGGAGCAGCCGGGCTGGGGGCAGTGATCAGATGGAGTCTCTAGAGCTTTCTACAGACCCTGGGGAGCTGAGGAACTGAGCACACTCAGTACTAGAGAGGTCCCCGGGAGCAGCGATCATCTTGGATCCACAGCCTCAGTTCCCAGCACACAGCTGGCTGGAGACCAGGATGAGGGGACGTGCTGAGCAGTGTTTTCATTAGTATTATGGCCAATGAGCTTCTCATCATTTCCTCTGTCCTGTGTCCCACAACCCCCTTCCCCAGGCTCGGTGACTGTCTCAAGCCAACAGCCCATTAATTACAGGACACGTTGTGCCCTGAGCTGGCTCACATGCTCCCTTAGCCCTGCTTTCTGGTCCCTCTGCCCCTGGTCTCACTCTTGGAACAGGCCTCGGCCAGGAGCATCAGCAACACTGCCAACCATGCCATCCTCCCCCCAGGGCCCCCTGTGTCCTCATCTCATGCACATACTCCCTCTTCTGGGATGGGCATCCCCTCTCTCGCCACCCCAAAGTGCACCTCCTTCACCCTGCAGGATCCTGCTCCCACGTCAAGGGGGAGATCAGAAGTGGCCTCCTCCAGGAAGCCCTCCCTGACTCCAAGCTTCCCCCTTGACTGTACTGTCTGGGACACTATCATCTATTTCTTTCTGGTTTGCTTTGTTTGGGGTGCTGGGGTTGATTTTGATAGAAGGAAATCATTCCTGCCTCCTAAAGCCACCTCAGACGGCCCTGCACAATTCCGTGCATGTACCTTCTTCTGAACATCCCCAAGGGGAACTCACCAGGAATGGGTGCTGCCTGCCAGCTCTGCAGCCACCATGGACCAAGCTAACCCTCCCTGCTTGCTCCCCCTCCTCTCTGACCCCCCCGTTTCTTCTCACATCACCTGCCCACACCCTCCAGAATGGACATGCAGCTGTCCTGCCATTTTGCAGACAAGGGTTTGAGAGGTGAAGTGGCCCTTCATGTGGCCATGCTGAGGACCTGAGGGAAAATTCCACTCACTCAGTTGGCATCCTGGTCAAGCAGATGCCAGCCCTGCGGGATGATCTCTGCAGCCTGTGTCTCCCTGACGTAGCTTCACACCTCTGTTTGTGCCTGTTGCCGATGACATCTGTCTGTCTTCTTGGCAGACTCTCCATTCCATGGGGTTGGGGTCTTCCTGGTTCATCTTGATCCTCCCAGAGCATGAGGAAGGATGCTCCATTAGGGGACCTTCCATGCTTACATGCTCTTCTTCTGTTCGCTCTGACCTTGGGTGACTGCAGTCGCCTTAAGTGCACAGTAATATACTTTCAGACACTGTTCAATGCCCCAGGGAATGGTTTAAGGTTCTCCACTGGAGTGAATATTGATATGCAGGCTGCAATTTCTTTTAAAACCTTCACAGCATCCCTGCAGCCTCCACCATGCCCTCTCCTCCCAGGAGCACGTGGCAGAAAGCAAAGCCACTTTCTAATGAGGGGAGCAGAGAGCTTCAGGCAGAGGCAGAGGAGCCGGGCTGCTAGCCCCAGACCTGAGGGCAGAATCTGCTTTCTCACTGTGTTTATTTTGCTAAAATCTCTTCCTAGTAATAATGTGGGCCACAGTTAGACAGTGCTTAAGCCCTGGTGGGCCTCTTCTAGAAATCCACACACATGGTCTCCTTTAATGCCCTCAGCAATGCTCAGAGGCTGGGAGCCCATTTTACAGGTGCATAAACAGAAGAACGGGGAAGGCATGGGCGGGAGGTCGTGCCTGAGGTCATGCTGCAAGAAAAGAGGAAGGTGGGTTAGAAACCTGGGATGTTCAGCCGTGCCAGATGGCATTCACCTGCAATTCCAGGGGCTTGGGAGTCTGAGGAAGGAGGATTACAAGTTCAAGACCAGTCTTGGCAACTTAGAGAGGTGCTAAGCAACTTAGTGAGACCCTATCTCAAAATAAAAATAAAATGGGCTGGGGATGTAGCTCAGTGGTTAAGTGCCTCTGAGTTCAATACCTGATACAAAAGAAAAACAAACAAACAAATAAAACACCAAACCTGGGAAGTCCAACTTCTATCCATAATGCCAAAATACCTTCCACCCAGCAGCCAGGGAAATGATTGCAAAGATCATACCTGATAATGCCACTTCTTAGCTCCAAATCCTCCTGTGACTCCCAATTGCCCATGGACCATAGACCAAATCCTTCCCCCACTTGTGGTTCCAAGTCCTGTTGATGTCTCCCTCCTCCTTTGTCCCCCTGGTCCTCCTGGCTCTTGACCTGCCAGGTTCTGGCCTCTTCTGTATTCCAAGTACCCTCCCTAGCCTCAGGGCCTCTTCCTGAGCTATTTCCTCTGCCTGGAACATTCTTAGCTAAGTACCTCCCATCCACCCCTGGGCTTCTTAATTCTCTGGCCACCTCCTCCAGGAAGCTCGCATTGGCTGCCATTCCTGGTCAAACCCCATCACTGCCCCTTGGCTGTGTGCATTAGCTACTTTTCTAATCTTATATTGGTTTCTGTGATTTTTTAAAATTTTACTCTTATCTGTCTTCCCCACTGAACTGGTTCCAGGAGGGCAAGGGCCCATGACTATCTTCTTCTCTGCTACTTGGTCTGTTCCAGAATCACCATTCCCAAATTATTTGTCAAGTGACTTAACAAAGAAGCAAACCAATGAATGAATGAAGGAATGAATGAATGAATGGACACAGAGGGGAAGGAACAAGGTGTCCTACTTGGCAGACCTGTGGGGCCAGGGCTAGGATAAGCAAGTTGGACACACATTTAGGTACAAAATTCAAAGAACACCAAAACCTCAGGATCTGAGTCAAATATTTTAATGCAAAATTTTTAAAAATTGAACTTTCTGCAAAAAAAAAAAATAATCCATGGTGAGCAAATTCTAAAAAATTCAAACCAAATGCCATGGAGAACCTGAAGCCAAAGAAAAAAATCAGTAATAATAATGCTGTCATGGACTGGGGCTGTGGCTCAGTGGTAGAGCACTTGCCTGGCATGTGTGGGGCCCTGGGTTCAAGTCTCAGCACCACATATAAATAAAATAAATAAAATAATGGTATTGTGTCCGTTCAAAACTAAAAAAAAACAAATTTAAGTAATGCTGTCTTTAAAACTTTCTGGTAACGTGTTCATCGGAGATTTATTTGTACTAAACTTCATTGAAACAATTACTCATTAAAGTGTGATTTATCTTGACCACTGTGGCTTTTTTTTTTTTTTTTTTTTGGTGTCCCATAAATTTTGTGCCAAACACTTACCTCCCTGTGGTCCTGATTGATTTCAGTTTTTGGTTTGTTTGTTTGGTTTTCCATCAGATAGCTCTGTGACCCCAAGCAAATCAGGAGGTCACTGTGGTCCTCTTGTGAGTAAAGCTGCATCGATCAGCCATCAGCAGAGGCAGTTGGTGGCCACAGAGGACCACACCCAATGCCACAGGCCTTTGAGCCTGCATTGATCTCTGCCTGGACGTACCAACAGCTCATAAGCAGCAGCTGCCCTGTGAGTAGTGCCCTTTCCAGTCCATGGATGGGAAGACAGAGTCGAGGAATATCCACTGTGTTGCTTTGAGTGGCAGATTCTGTAAGGCATGGGTCTGGATCTGGGATGCTGGGTCCCTCTAGGACCTCCCAAGTCCAAACCCCTCAGCCAGCAGAGGCAGAGCCTGGAGAAAGCAGGAAAGACAGCAGATGCCAAGCAAGGGGCAGATGTGGGTCTGGGATCCTGGCCTCCAGGTCCCAGCTGAGGCAATTTTCTTGGCCCCATATGCATTTGGAGCTGGCTGAGACTTTTTTTTTTTGTTTTGGTACCAGGGATGGAACTCAGGGCACCCAGCCATGGAGCCACCTCCTCAGCCCTATTTTGTATTTTATTTAGAGACAGAGTCTCACTGAGTTGATTAGCACCTCGCTTTGGCTGAGGCTGGCTTTGAGCTTGAGGTCCTTCTGCCTCAGCCTCCTGAGCCACTGGCCGGCTAGCTACCTTTCTACAAACATTTACATATGCACATCTGCATTTGCATATGTGAATACTCATGTGTTTCCTCTTTGGTAGGTAAGTCCAGTAGCGAAGTGACAGATCATGGTGTGAAGTACTTTTGAAACTGCAAACCTGGACCTAGGTAGCGAGCAAGTGTTCACATGCATGTCTGGAGTGAAAAGCAACCTGGATTGACCTCCCCCACCCTTCCCTTTGCTTTCCTTAAATTCTCTCATTGTCAACTCTGTTCCTTACAAAGAGCCATGGATCCTAGCACTACATAACTTTCCCTGACCTAATCCTTAGAGAAATCAAGCTTTCTGGTTGACCGAAGATCACTGCTCTTTAAATACCATAGGAAAAAAAATTATATTTCGGAAAGAAATCTCTGCAAAATGCACTCTGTTATGTGATCATTTGGACAGGAGACCTTGAACTAAATTGCCGGGGTCCAGCCCTAGCAGGAGTCCATGGGTTCCACACTGGTAAACTGGGCACGGGGAGACAGCATCGGCGATGGATGGAGAATGAAAGACACAGACTCTAGTTCGGGTGCAATCAATCCCACTTTATTCTGGGGAAGGCTGGGTTTATATACATTTTTCTTCAGGCTATAATGGCAATCTTGTGGTTAATATTAAAGAAGTTTTCAAAGCATAGGCAGAAATTTTTTTAACAAGGAACAGAAAATTATGAGAAAACAGTAACCTTACAGATTATCCTTACCTAATCACAATTGTTTTAAGAATATCTAACTACGTCAGTGAACTAATACAATATTTACTTCCTTAATATCTAAACTCTATGTGACCTAAGACTATTCTTATTATTCTCATGGTTAAAACAATAGACAAGTAATCTCATGTGACTATCTCTACTAGGTCCATCTGGTTAATATCTGAATTGCTGAGTTAAGGGTTACAGTAGGGCAGCGGTCCCAATTGTAATTGTGTGCCAACATTTATTATAGGGGTGACATATTCTTTGTAGGAAGGAAGGAATGTTGTGGAACCTTATTCTCTTACCTCACCACCACACATAAACAAAACCATCGTTAAAATTTAACCAGCCTGTTGGAGACAAAGGCAGATCTATTACTATTTTCTCCATAGGCTTTCAGGGACTCATTGCATGGTTGCAAAATTATTTTTAATTTTGTTAGTGGTAAAGACCCATTGTTTTTCAGATTGTAGGTAATATTTTCTGGAATTTTTGTTGTATTCCCTTCATCCCCTTAAGCAATCTGTTCAGACTGAAATGAGTAATATATTATCAGAGAAAACACCATGCTTCGGAGCAAAACATCCGGCAATTCCTTTTAGGATGAGCCTTTGCAATCATCCTCCAGAGGATCTTTGTCAAGCACTGGATGGAATTCCGGACGCCCCCGCAGCTCCCACTTTCTTATTTTGTAAAGTGAAGAGGCCTTCTTGAATTTTTATTTTCTTGACTAGTCTGAGGATTACTCGGAGGACCACTGGAAGACAAAGAATTAAAATTAAAATACATACTCCAATCAAGCCATATTGTAATATTGTATTTAGGAATGTACTATTAAATATAGTTGTTTTTATATTATGAAACATTTGGGAGGCCAAATTATCTGCTGGAACAACCGAGAGATGAGCCTGACTCAACATTCTTATTTGTAGTTGTAAAGCATTGATATCTGGTGCTATATTAGTATTATTCCGAACTCCTCTAAGGTGAGTTTTAACTTGTTCCCAATTAGTATTATTATCAACCTTTAAAGGAGTAATACAAATCCATTTATAGTTAGCATGACATCTAGTGGTCATTTTAGTTTGAATATTTTGAATCTCACTTCCCATAAAGAGAATAGCTTCTTCAAGAGGATTAATTCTTGTTTCTAATTTTTTATCAATTTGTTCTTGTGCCACTAAAGCCACAGAGACATTATGAGATAAACCATTTACGTGTGAAGCAGTATGAATTTCCTGTACAAGCGCTGTGGTGGAGAGAGCTAAGGAAGTGATTATACTGATTAAAGCTGTTATTCCTAGGATCAAAGCTGCAACAAATCTTTTTGGTCTTAAAAGTTCATTAACTGTTTTTAAAATTTCAACACCTGGGTCATCATACCAAGATTCTGTAAGATTAACTGACAATATAACATAATTAGGCTGATAAACAATTAGAAACACCTTTAAATCTTTAGACATAGTTGAATTAATACAGTTAGTAAGAACACAATCATGGCAATAAATGTTATAAGCTTCCTTATTTTTAGTGATATTGAAATTATGGTAGACATAAGAATAGCATGAGGAGCATTTATACAAGCACGTACTGCAAAGTCATTAGGTTTACTTAACTTAGGTCTTTGTAATAATACTATATTAGTAGTTGCTAATAGTTTATACAAGTCAGGAAAGTAAGAGAATTTACCATTTATAAGGTCACTCCAATAGATGGGTGTTACCCATCCAGGAGTAAACCATCTATGAATAGGCTCATTGGTAAGAAAAGGGTTAAAATTAAAATGTACCATTTTATTCCATCTTATCTTTAACCAAAGTTTATAATCAAAATCAGGAGAAGACACAGAATAATCTGTAATAGTAGTGGCAGAGCCTTGTGGCTTAAACTGTAATGCAGTATGATGAAAACCACATTCAAACCGTTTTGGGAAATCTGTTTCTAAATTGAGTAGATTCCAAGAGCTGTCTTTACGACTGTTAAAGTCGTCACACAGTTTAAAAGAAGGCGGTAAAGCCACTGAAATATTTGTATCATTATAATTAGCATATCCAATTGAGATTATCTCTAGGGACCATATATCTCTTTCATTGTCTTCTTCTCCTGGAGAATCAGTAATGTAAGTCCTATAACTTAAAGAGAGACATCCCAATTGCACATGTAGTTTATCTGTACTAAAGCACATTGGTGTCTCTTCAGTAATTCCATGAAATGTAATTGTAAATGCTATTTTATGTGGTATTAAAGAATCTGAAATCCCTCCAAGTAGTTGAGGCTTATTAGTAAATACTTTAATATTAGATCTGCTCCAAGTAGTTGGATGCAGTAAGGGAGGATTTGGAAAATAGGTCCAGTAAGCTTTCCCTTCATTATCATAAGCATGAATAGGCAGTACCTGAGTTGAAATGAGAGCAATCAATGCAAAAAACAAAGACTCTGGGGTTTTAGGTTTTCCGGACCTGTTCACCATGTGTTCAGCAGCGGCGGTCAGGCGTTTCACTTGTCCCCAAGTCAGCAGGTCTGAGTTGTGAGTTGCAGATGATTGTGCAAGACACAACCGTCTCATCTTAAATACTAGCCCGTTTTTGTCTGTCTGATTGGGTTAGTAAGGGATCCAATACTCTTTGTTCTTCCTCCTTCGAATAGGGCTCATTGTAGTGATGTATCAATCTGTCTGGAATCCACAAAGGTGTTTCAGCATCCTGTGGAAATACACAAGCATAGCCTCGACCGGATGTCAGCAAGACATCAGGTCCTCTCCATTTAACAGATAATAAATCTTTCCATTTTACTAAACTTTGTTTTGACCTTTTACTTTCCCAATGTCTCATCATTGCAGTATTTCCCTCCTTGTCAGTATTTAGATGATTTAAAACAAATAAAGCATGTTGTAAAATATGATGTGGGGAAGAGTATTTAAGCTCTCCCCCTTTTAGCTTATTTATTTGTATTTTTAATCTTTGGTGGCTCCTTTCTACTATTGCTTGCCCTTGTGGGTTGTATGGAATTCCTGTAGAATGAGAAATATTAAACCTGGAACAGAAATCTTTAAATGGTTTTGATGTATAAGCAGGAGCATTATCAGTTTTTAATTTTTTAGGCATTCCTAAAACAGAAAAAACAAAGGAATAAATGTTGAATCACATCCTTGTAGGCTTCCCCAGTTCTGTCTGAGGCCACAATAACATGAGAAAAGGTATCGACTGTAACATGAACATAAGACAATTTTCCAAATTTTGATATATGAGTTACATCCATTTGCCATAAGACATTAGGTAAAAGTCCTCGAGGATTAACTCCCATCTGTGGAGAAGGAATAAATTTAGGACAAACATGACAATTTTTAACAATAGTTTTAGCTTCTTCTCTAGAAATATGAAATTGTTTTTGTAAGGCAGATGAATTTTGATGATGATTTTTGTGTGATATAATGACTTCTTCTATAGCTGTTAAAATAAAATTTTTAGTTAAGTGATCAGCATGGGTATTCCCCTGAGCAAGGGGACCAGGTAATCCGGAATGTCCCCGAATATGACCTATAAAGAAATGTGAAGTTCTGTTATGAATTAGATATTGAAGTTCTTGTAACCTATGTATAATTTTAGATGAAAAGGAGAGCGTTGCTGTTTCTATGGTTGGAAACAGTTTAACAAGGTATAGTGAGTCTGTGTACAAGTTAAAGGGTTGAGCAACAGTCTTGAAAGCATAGATGACTGCTTCTAATTCAGTTCTTTGTGCAGAAGTTTCTTGTGTCCATAGAACTGTGGATTGAGAATTAATGATTGTAACTGCTTTTCCATTTGATGACCCATCTGTAAATATTAACATAGCATTGTTAATTGGAGTTGAGGAGCACCATTTAGGAAATATTATTTCTGTTTGAAGTAAAAAATGTAATAAAGGATTATTGGGCAAATGGAAAGAAATTTGTCCTGTAAAATTTAGAAATGCAATAGCCCATTGATCATCAATTTGTAATAATTGGTCAAATTGTTCTCTTGTGTAAGGAATAATTATTTCATGCATTTCACAAGCAAACAATTCTTTACTTCTAAATCTGGCCTTTAATACCAAAGAAGCTACCATAGTAGGATAAGACATTAATATTTTCTTTCCTGATACTGGTAAGTGTATCCATTCAAGTGGATCATTTTGCCATAAACAACCTGTTGGAGTATGTTTCGTTTTTAGCACAATAAAAACCCAAGGCAAGTTATAATTAACTTGTTGTAAGTAATGTTTTTGAATTGCAGTTTCAACAACTTGCAAGGCTTGTTCTCCTTCTTTAGTTAATACTCTACTTGAGTTAGGATCTGAATCACCCTTTAGTATTTCAAAGAAAGGTTTTAAATCATTAGTTGAGAGTTTTAAATAAGGTCTAATCCAATTTATATCTCCCAATAATTTTTGAAAATCATTTAACGTTAATAGTTTGTCTTTTCGAATTTGTAACTTTTGAGAGCTGACACAATCTGTTTTTATAGTTCTTCCTGGATAATTATAGGGAGGTTCCTGTTGAATTTTTTCAGGAGCCACTATCAGACCCCACCTCTGTAAATCTTTAATTAAATCCTGTAATATTATTTGTAACAAATGGCTTTGAGAATGTGCAATCAATATATCATCCATATAGTGAATCATATAGCAGTCTGGATACTTTTGTGTACAATTAATTAAGGCTTGATCTACAAATTTTTGACATAATGTAGGACTATTTTTCATTCCTTGAGGTAATACTTTCCATTGAAATCTTTGATAAGACCTTTGTAAGTTAGGCGATGGTAAGCTAAAAGCAAAACGCTGTCTATCTAGTTTAGCTAAAGGGATAGTAAAGAAGCAATCTTGTAAATCAATGACTATAATATGATAGCCTTTAGGGACAGCCACAGGAGAAGGACATTCTCCACTAGCTGCAGAGTATAAGAGGAGGTAGGTCCTAAGTCTTTTACAGCTGCTTTTAGTTCTTTTAACATTTTAAAAGAGAGAGAGGCTCCCAATGAGGCTTTCCTCCCTCATCTATAGCCCATACTATAGGGCAACAAATACTAATATCTCCCTGTGTTTTTGTGCCTCACTAACAGCACCTAGAAATCCTACCTTTTGGACTTTCCTTTTTATTTTATCTGGGGGTTTAGGAAGGGCCGGCACAACAGGAGCCACCAAAGGTGGATCCTCATTATGATATCTGAAAGCGGCTTTTTCCAAGTCCTCCTCATCAGACGGGGAGAGCTGATCAGGTAGACCTTTCTCCTTTTTGCCATCTTCATCATCGTCTGATTCACTTTCACTTTCACTCTGAGTTTCCTCTGTATATTTTTTAACCAAGGCTGTCAGCAAAGGCTCCTTTTCTGACATTTCGTCTGGTGATCTTACCCTTTTACTTAGCTGCTCACTTTCATGTCTAGGGTCTAAACAGTCCCTAAAAAGATTCCACAATGCAAAAGCATCCACGGGGACTCTTTCATTGCCATATAATCTATGATGTGCATGCATAGCATCACCTACCTTTTTCCAGGTTTTAACATCTAAGGTTCCCTGTTCAGGAAACCAAGAGGCACATTCTTGCACAAAATGAAAAAATCTTTTTAATTGAGCTGTTTCTACATGAGTTCCTCTTTTAGTTAATAAGTGCTTAGCAATATCAATAAATAGTGCTCTTTCTTTGCTTTCACTACCTCCCATGGTAGCTGTTCTGTCTATCCCTGCCTATCCTTTCTCGGCCTTCTCTACCAAGGGGTATGCAGCACCCCAGGCAGGATCCTAGCTGTCTCAAAAAGGAAAGAAATTAATATTAATAAATGGGGGGTTTACCAGAGTGCCCCACGTTGGGCGCCACTTGCCGGGGTCCAGCCCTAGCAGGAGTCCATGGGTTCCACACTGGTAAACAGGGCACGGGGAGACAGCATCGGTGATGGATGGAGAATGAAAGACACAGACTCTAGTTCGGGTGCAATCAATCCCACTTTATTCTGGGGAAGGCTGGGTTTATATACATTTTTCTTCAGGCTATAATGGCAATCTTGTGGTTAATATTAAAGAAGTTTTCAAAGCATAGGCAGAAATTTTTTTAATAAGGAACAGAAAATTATGAGAAAACAGTAACCTTACAGATTATCCTTACCTAATCACAATTGTTTTAAGAATATCTAACTACATCGGTGAACTAATACAATATTTACTTCCTTAATATCTAAACTCTATGTGACCTAAGACTATTCTTATTATTCTCATGGTTAAAACAATAGACAAGTAATCTCATGTGACTATCTCTACTAGGTCCATCTGGTTAATATCTGAATTGCTGAGTTAAGGGTTACAGTAGGGCAGCGGTCCCAATTGTAATTGTGTGCCAACATTTATTATAGGGGTGACATATTCTTTGTAGGAAGGAAGGAATGTTGTGGAACCTTATTCTCTTACCTCACCACCACACATAAACAAAACCATCGTTAAAATTTAACCAGCCTGTTGGAGACAAAGGCAGATCTATTACTATTTTCTCCATAGGCTTTCAGGGACTCATTGCATGGTTGCAAAATTGTTTTTAATTTTGTTAGTGGTAAAGACCCATTGTTTTTCAGATTGTAGGTAATATTTTCTGGAATTTTTGTTGTATTCCCTTCATCCCCTTAAGCAATCTGTTCAGACTGAAATGAGTAATATATTATCAGAGAAAACACCATGCTTCGGAGCAAAACATCCGGCAATTCCTTTTAGGATGAGCCTTTGCAGTCATCCTCCAGAGGATCTTTGTCAAGCACTGGATGGAATTCTGGACGCCCCCACACTAAATCTCATATCTATCACCAAGAGCATCACTCATTTTCCAAAAGGAGATGAAGACTTTTGAAGGATGCATGGGGTGTGGGGGGTGTCCTCCCCTTGGCAAAATGGGCCTGGACCGTGGGACTTTTACATGAAGAGGCTCCATCCAATCCTGTCTCTTCCTCCTCCATCTGCAGCACGGTCATCTGCATTTATTAAAGTGGTGGCCCCTTCCCCTCTTCATTCACTGAAGACCAAAATGTCAGCTGGCTCCCTCAGAAGTGCTGTGTGCAAACTCAAAGCAGCGGGCCTGGTGAGAGCCAGGACAGGGGCATTGTCAAGGGTGAAGAATTTGGAACCCTGAGATTCTTCCTCTGATTGGTCGCTGCGTGGGCCCCAGTCCACTTAATGACAGCAGTCCTAGGAGGCAGGAGGAAGGCTTCACTCATTCATTGCAGGTCTGAAGACCCAGCTTCCTTCCAGATGTCGCTCTGAGCACAGGGATAGAGAGGCCAGAGCTGTCTGCTTATGGCACCTGAGGTTCCCGACAGGCAGGCAGGGATGGCAGAAGTGCTCTTGAGCAAAACAGGGTCTCTGCCCTTGAGCTCTTGATCTATGTGGGGACATCAGGCATTTTCCCCACAAGGAGAGATATCACATGGACAGAAACACACACACATACACACCCCCACACACCCCCACACACGTGTGTGCATGCGTGTATTTGCAACAGCTCTTCCCCACCTCACACTGCCTGTGCGTTCCTCGGTGACCGAGAGTTTGAGGCCTTTGGTGACTTGTTGCAGGACCTCCCTCTCCATCACCTGTATTTTGCAGCCAGGGGTCAGGAAAGGCGACAGGAATCCTGGAATCCAGTCCTTGCACCCCAGTGTCTCAGTTTGATTGCCATCTTGAGAAAAGCATTCCCTTCTGTGATCTTTGGTCCTCCAACTTGAAAATGATGACATCAGATCAGGCCTCACTTTCCATTTTACAGATGAGAAAACTGAGGCTCCAGGAGGTGATGCTGCTGATGAGGGTCAGAGCTCAGCCCCAGCAACCTGCCCTGAGCCCTTCTCTGGGTATGTGTGCTCTGGCTCAAGCTCTGCCTTCCCACCCTTTCACGGCCCACTCTTGGCCTCCCTTTGTTAGCACCACCTCTGTGCCACCACACTCAAGGAGAGCAGGAGAGGGGACCAGGGCTCTGATGCCTTGGAATTCTGGTCAGTTGGCACCCCGGTTCCCTGGCACACTTCCCCTGTGCGTTCATCTGGTGCTGGTGGGCAGATGGGTATTCTAGCCCATCTTGCCAGCCTGCCAACTGACCCGGAGTTCCTGGTGGCTTGCACCTGGGTCATTCAGATGGGCTGCCTGCCTGCCTCCCACAGGCATGCAGTTGGCAGTGAGGAGCAGATGGACCCAGCAGCTCTCCATTAAGCTGCCAACTGGCTCAGTTGTGCTGAGTGCCTTGGCACCTCCGGACTGGCGTTACTGGGCAGGAAGGCTGACACGTTGGCCTCCTATGGATGGGCAGCTGGCACCAGCAGCAGAGAAGATGGTTCTCAGGCCCCATCCTGAGTGTTCCTCAAACATCCAGTGGTCTTGGGCAGCAGGAACCAGTGCCAATCTCCACCCTGCCATCACCAAACCAGTGGGCAGGGGGAATAGAACCCTGACCATGCTCTCTGGGATCTGTACTGGCTTCACACGGCTGGCCTCTGGGGCAGGCCACTCCCTGCTCTTGGCTCCCAGCATCCCGGTCCCTCCCCTGCCAGGGAGGCCATGTCCCCTGCAGACACCCCACCCACCTTCCCTAGCTGCCTCCCCTAGAGTGGGCACCTGTCTTTGTTAGGCTTGGCTTCTTCAAAGCTTCAGCTTCACTGGCCAGAGGACTGGACCCAGGGGCACTGGGAGCCCAGCAAGACACCTGGCGAGGACCCGGAGATGTGGGTTCTGGCCCTGAACATTCCCACCCTGCCTGGCTTTCCCCATCTCTTCTCTCTCATTGCTCATGAGTGAGTCCCAGGAGAAGGTGCCAAATGCAAAGAAGTGATAGAAATGAGGCCAAAGCGCTGATCACCCTAATTGGATCAGGGTGCATTGTGTGCATGTGTTGAAGTACCACACGATACCCCATAAGTAGGTATGAGGTTGTGTGTTAATTAAAAAGAAAACTCTAGAGCTCAGGATTGATAGAGCTCAGGGGTAGAGTGCTTGCCTAGCATGTGCAGGCCCTGCATTTGATCCCCAGCACTAGAAATAAAGGAAAGGTGGGAGGGAGGGAGGAGAGAGAGAAAGAGAGGGAAGGAAGAAAGGAAGGAAGTAAGAAAGGAAGGAAGGAAGGAAGGAAGGAAGGAAGGAAGGAAGGAAGGAAGAAAGGGAGGGAGGGAGGGAGACTGACTGACTTCAGGTCTCTAGACAAGGCTTTATGGGTCCCTGACCTGGCCATTCCACATACCTTCTCATATGTTTTGAATGTTGTTCTGGTTGGTATAGTGACATCCCAATCCCCAGGACCTGGGAATGGACCCTATTTGGAAACCAGGGACTCTGCAAATGAGCAAGCTAAGGTGAGGTCCTAGGAACTTCCTCCAGCATGACCAAATCCTTCTGAAAAGAGGACTTTGAATCCAGGATGCATGGAGGGAAGGGGTCTGAAGACACAGGGAGAAGGTGGCCATCTGCAAGGAACACCCAAGCCCCAGAGGCAGGAGGGAGGCCTGGATCAGACCCCTGTCAGGCCTCAGAAGGAGCCCGCCGGTCCCGCCTTGGATTCAGACCTCCTGTCTCCAGGACTGTGAGAGAACCCATTTCTCTTGTTCTGTGCTGCTTTGTTCCAGGAGACCCGACAGACCAGGACAGGTGAGCACAGTTTTCTAAGAGATGGTCCAGAACTTTTGTCAGGTTATGAGAGGGGTCTGGACCCACCTCACCCAAATCAAGGCCATTAATGTCCTTCCCATGCCTGACCTGGTAATGTCCCACGTAATGAAGTGCAAGGCAGAGTAACACAAAGAGAGGAGGCCAGGTTTTCCAGGAGATGATGATCCGCCTGGCAAATGGGATTCAAGAGCCAAGATTTCAGGCTGCAAGGAGTTTCCAAGAGCCCAGGACAAGTCCTCTTTTAATATCTTAGATGTGACATTGGAAGGCCTGGGGTCTAATCCTTGTCCCCCTATTTTCTATTTAGAAACTGAGGAAACCCACACATCCTCCAATTAGACAGGAAATGAAAACATGAATCAAGCAACTTTAAAAATTCCTATCACTTCATCTTGTAATTCCTCTTCTAGGAAATATCTGAGGATATGTGTCAAATAATCAGGTTTTATGTTTAAAAGTGCTTATTGGAGCAGTTGGCTTGTAAATTTTAAAAAATTGAAAAATGAAATAACTTCCCCTGAATGAAGTTCGAGCTTTAGGATACTGTGAGATGCAGTAACAGGCATCTTCATTCAGCTGCCTAATGGGCTCAGTAGGTCTGTTATCTTACCTTGGGGAAAGTTCAAAGGGAGGGTCCCCTGATCCAATCTGTGTCCTTTTCTGCATGTTGGCTTTGTCTCTGGAATGACTCTCCTCATGGACACAAGATGGCTGCAGAGGTTCCAGCATCACTGCCACAAGGAGAGAAGAACAGGGGCATGGCTTTATGAATATCTCTTTGCAAGAGCCAAGCATGTTCCAGAGGGAGGACTCCAGAAAATCTTCCTTCTACCTCATTGCCTGTGACTGTGCTGTGTGCCCAGGTTTTAACCAAAACTGAAATGAGAAAGGAGATGCTGGGCTTGGACTAATCAGGCAGGGACAACTCAGTGCGTAGGGCTCTGGCCAAGGATGGTGGACCTGGGCTTTCTCAGGGGGAGGAAGGCAGGCATGGTACAGGATGAGGCCGTCCCTGATTGGTAGGTGAACAACGCCTATAAAGTTAGAATGATGTTAAAATGGGAAGGAAAATGCTGAGTGGGTGAGAAAGATGTACATGTTATGGTTTGGATGGGAAAGTTCCCCCAAGAACTCATGTGTCGGAGGCATGATCCCCAGGGCAGCCAAGTTCAGAGGTGGGGCTCTGAGGTGATTATTGGAGCTATGGTCTTGTCAGTGGATTAAATCACATGATGGATTAATTCATTCATGGCTAAATCTACTGCTGAGAGGTGAGACTTAGTTGGGGGAAGTAGTTCGCTGGGGTAACGCCATGGGAGGTTCTAGCCTCTCCCGCCTCCCTTCCTCCCTCCCTCCCTCTCTCTCTTTCCCTCCCTCCCTCTCCACCCCACACCTGTGGTGATCTCAGCTGCTTTGCTCCAGGCCCTTCCTCCATGATGCTCTGCCTCACTCAGGCCCAGAGCCACAAGGCTGCCGACCGTGGACTGAGACCTCTGGGCCACCATGAGTCCCAGATATATCCTTACACCTTTGAATTGTTCTTCCCTGACATTTGGGTCCCAGCCACACAAAGCTAACACATATGATGAGGGAGGAGCCCGTCAACAGAAGACACGTGCCTGAGGAAAAATGGGACCCACCCTCGGGGGCAATGGAGGACCTGAACCCGCCATGGAATGTGTCAAGCTGATGCCAGGAAGACCAGCCCCACCGCCCAGCTGCATTTCTGCTGGCAGAAATGGCCAGCCATGCAGAGAGCCAGCAGGGCCCAGCCAGCCTTGAGCACATGGGCACTCAGGGGCAGTGCCGATGGACACACAGAGTGGTGGCAAGCTGGCTGCAATGTGGTGCCTGCTTCCACTGGTAATGGAGCTGAGAGTCACAAAGTGTAAAATCAACCACTTCAAACAACTGAATCAACAACAACGTTTAGTGCACCCATGGCATAGTGGCCTTCATCTCTAATTCCACAACATCTCCCTTGCGTTGAAAGGAAACCCCGTGTCCACCCAGCAGGCATGCCTGTTACTCTTCCCAACCCCAGGCAACCAGGAAGCTACCTTCCGTCTCCATAGATCTACCTAGTCTGAACATTTCCTGTCAATGGATCCTGTGATCTTTCAAGTCTAGATTCTTTTGCTTACTGTGACATTTTCTGGGCTCATCCATGTGATAGGGGAGGACAGCTAGGAAGAGCAGAACTGAAGCTGTTTATGGATCAATAGTTTGTTCCTTTTATGGCTGAATAATATTCCACTCTGTGCACCAGCTTTTTGACCCTCTGATTTCACTTCTGGACGTTTATTCCAAGAAAACAACCATGCATTTCTGCGTAGAATAGCTAACAGGATCTTTCCAGAGATGTCTAGATGGTCACAAGATGAGACTGTAAAAGCTACAATTTATGTGTATGATGTGGTACTTTAAAGGTGTTACCAATCATGTCCCAGGGGATTATTTCATAGTAAAAAATACTGATTACATGTTGGCACTCTTTTAAAAACAGATTATACAACTGTGAGTTCCATTTAATTCCATCCCATTCATTCTTTTTTCTTTTTTAAGATTTGTTCTTTTTGGTTATACATGACAGTACAGTATATTTTAACATATTTATACAAACATGGAGTACAACTTATTCTAATTAGGATCCCAGTCTGTGGTTGAACATGATGCGGAGTTTCACTGGTCATGAATTCATAGGTGAACACAGGAAAGTTAAGTCAGATTCATTCCACTGTCTCTCCTATTCCCATCTCCCTCCCTTCCCTTCATTCCCCTTTGTCTAAACTACTGAACTTCTATTTTCCCCTCTCACCTTTGTTGTGGGTTAGCATCCACATATCAGAGAAAACAGTTGACCTTTGGTTTTGGGAGAATTAGCTTATTTAGCCTAGCATAATAGTCTCCAGATCCATCCACTTACTGGCAATATTCAAAGTCATCCTCTTTATGGCTGAGTAATATTCCATTCATTCTTTCCATTACACAGAGCATGTGTTACTTAGGGAACATCTAGTGCCACTGCATGCCAGGTACACTTCTAAATATAAGTGACTTCAACAGACAAGAATTCCTGACTCCTGCTATCTTGCTGCTTGCTGGTGTGTTTCAGTTTGGTGAGGGACAATGACCAGGGGACAGGAGGTCCATGGTCACAGGAAGAAGCAGGTTACACAGAGGTGGGTGAAGAGTCCTGGGTGCACAGCGAGAACTCCGGGTGGGGATTTTAAGAATCTTTCTTTTATTTGCCTATAATGTCCACATTCATTTCAGTAAACATGCACTTTACTTTTACAATCAGAAAAAAGAAAGCCAGTTTATAAATCTTGACTTTATATGAGGAACTAGCTCCACTAATATCAAAATATAATGAAAATTTAAATAAAATTGCAAATTCAAGTGTTATCTCCTCTGTGTATATATATATATATATATATATATATATATATATATTATATAGGAAATATGTAGGGGAGATGTATGGAAAACAGTTTCCTTGTGTTGTGATTGGCACAAAGTAGGTGTTAAATAAATACCTGTGCAACAGATGGAATATTTGTCTTTTTATTTCTTATTTTTATACTTTCCTCATTTTCCTCCAGAGCATGTGTTTCCTTTCCTCTGTGAGCCAAAACATCACAGGGAAGATTTTTCTTCCTTAGATTTTAGGCACAGGACAGTGTGCAAGGCAAATGAACTTGAGCGTAGGTCTCTCAAGGTGACAGATTCACACAGGGCCCTCTGCTCCATTTTGGTTCTTCAAAGAGGTTCACCCCTTCCTTTCTCCCTGGAGAGCTCTGAACACAATCCTATTTGCCGGGAGAATCAGTGACTGCTCCTCTCCTGCACGGTTGGGCTGGAAGTCATGCCTTCCCAAAGAACAGCTTCCGAGGTGTCAAGTCTGGGAATCAGAAGGGACCTTGACTGTCCCCCACCCCACCCTTTCTCACACCAACCCTAGTTTACAGATGCACAAACTAAAGCCCAGAAGGGGTAGTGACTTGCCCAGGGTCCCACAGGAGGCCAGAGACAGAGCAGGAAAGGCACCCCAGTCCTTCCTCTGCCTCTGTTAGTAAAGGACCCTCAGAGGCTGGGGAACTCTGGGGAATGGATGTGCCAGGCTTTAGGGAGATGCTGGCCTCCCTTCCACAGCTCAGGCTAGAGGCTGCTTTCACCCTGGCAAGGAGACAAGCTCTAGCCTCCAGAAGGAAAGTTCTAGAAGGTTCCCATGTACTCTACCTCTGCAGCTCCTGTGATACCTGACCAAGGACTTTCCTGACAGAGACCTGATCAAGGGCTCCCGTGACCTTGCTGCAGGCCTCCCGGGACCAGCTCCTGGGGTGCAGAGGCAGGGACAGCCCACCCCTCCCTGCTGGACTCAGGAGCAGGATTCAACCAAATTCCCAGGCTCAGGAAACCCATCTCAGGGGAGAGGCTGGTGCTATTTTAGGGCCAATCTGAATAAAAGATTCCAGGAAGCCAAGATTCCTATGCCAGGGAAGCCGGAGGCATCGGAGGCATTGCACGCAAAATGGCGGGAATGGTGCTCTTCTTCCTCAGGAGAGAGCGGCGGGTCTTCAGCTGTTGGCATGAAGGCTGTGCATGTTCTCCACTTGCCGTGCAAGCTCAGGGATCCTCTCCATCAAAAGCCACGGGGTACGCATGGGTAGCATGCTAGGACAGAGTCCCAGAGAACGGAGCGCTAGTAGGGTGGTGGCCACACTGGGGGACAAACTGGGCCCGGGATTTGATCCACCTCTCCCCAGACCGGCCCTGTGAGCCCCAAATCTGGACTGTTTCTGTGCTCCACCTGATTGGTTTGTTTGAACTTCTGTCATTCCTTGTGATTGGGTAGAGAGGGTGGAAGGACGGGGGGCGGTGATTCTTCTCTTTGCAAGACATGTCAAAACTGCCTGTCTGTCTTTTGGGTGTAACTGCTGTTTCCCAAATGCCATGGTCCGTGTTGCCATAAAGAATGACAGATCCCATATCCTATATCACTGTTGTGCGCTTCCTTTTTTTTTTTTTTTTTTTTTTTGCGGTGCTGGGGATTGAACCCAGGGCCTTGTGCTTATGAGGCAAGCATGCTACTGACTGAGCTATCTCCCCAGCTTCCATTTTTTATATCTGTTTTTCCTTCCAAAATTCACTGAGTGATTGAGAAGCTGCAGTTGCTTTATTGAGATGAATCCTAAGGCTCCCTTCATGAGGAACTTGGTCAGGCAATGTGGATCAGAGAGAAAAGAAAATCGTCAAGGCCCGCAAAGCTGCTTCTTCCTGGCGTCTATTTGCAAGCCCCACCGCCTCCTCATAGCATCTCTCTGGGGGTCCATGGCTGTTGGGAGGAGATCAGTCGGTGAAGCTGGTTTCAACTCCTTCTAATGACTTGGCACATATTTCAAAACTCAGCACTCATCAAAAGTATGCGCAAAAACCAAGTTCATGCCTGCACGGTGCTAGGTAGCAGGAGAAAAGCAACCAGGTCTACCCTCACAGAGCCCCATGGGAAAGACACTAAAAAGACAGACACAAAATAGCTAGTTGTCAGAGGCTCAGGAGGCTGAGGCAGGAGGATGGCGAGTTCAAAGCCAGCCTCAGCAAAAGCGAGGCCTTAAGCAACTCAGTGAGACCCTGTCTCTAAATAAAGTACAAAATAGTGCTGGGGATGTGACTCTGTGGTCAAGTGACCACGAGTTCAATCTCAGGTACCAAAAAAAAAAAAAAAAGAGCTAGTTGTGATTAACCATTGAGGAGGAAATTAGCTAATAAGGACAGATTGATGGCAGCAGATGAGTTAGATCACAACCATTGGGGAAAGTACCTCTCTGAGGTGACAGCCAAGGAGACCTGAAGCAGTCATTGAGACCACAGGGAAAGACTCTCCAAGTGGCGGAATCAGCAAGCACCAAGGTCTCGGAGCTAGAATGTGCTTGGCCTTTGGAGGACTGGAAAGAAGGTCCTCGCAACAGGAGCAGAGTGAGAGGGGGAAGGAGCAGAAGGTGCCAACAGCTGATCCTGGCCCCTGGGGCTCCTGAGGAGTCTGGTCCAGAGTGCTCACCAGGGCTTCTGTATCTGGCAAGAGTCTCCAAAGAAATAGCACCAACCAGGAACATGGGTAGAGATATGCTCTGAGGTAAAATACAACAGGGTGGGTGGGGAGGGAGATTCAGAGATTCCTTTCAAGGTATTGGCTGCCCTGGCTGTGGGGCCAGCAAGCCCCACACCTGCAGGGAAGGCCAGCAGAAGCAGCCAGACAGGACCTGGTATTACAGTCTTGAGGTGGTGGGATTTCTTTATCCCCAACCTCTTAGCTAACTGGATGATGCCCACTTGGATTATCAAAGATGATTCCTTTATCAAGAGCTGATGGTAGCCAGGCACAGTGGTATACACCTGTGCTTCCATGGCTCAGGAGGCTGAGGCAGGAGGATCACAAGTTGGAGGCCAGCCTCAGTGACTTAGCAAGGCCCTAAGCAACTCAGTGAGACCCCGTCTCTAAATACAATACAAAAAAGGACTGGGGATGTGGCTCAGTGGTTAAGTGCCCCTGGGTTCAATCCCTGGTACCCAAAAAAAAAAAAAAAAAAAAGAGCTGATAGTAGATGTTAGCCACAGTTACAAAGTCCCTCCATTACAAAGCCTGAAGCACTGGACTAGGCCCCCCTGCTCTTCTGGGCACATGGACCTTCTTGTGCCCACAGCTCTGAACATGTCCCTTCCCCTGGGCACCAGCTTGGTGTCCAGCCTTGAGGATGTACTAAAGCAATGTGATATTGATGTCGATGATGATTATGATGTCATCAGTCATTTTTAATATTTTCCAGAGACAACATTACAACGTCCAAGTCCCTGTCTGGGATTTGGAGGCTTGGGCCTTAGAAAGGAGCTTGGGGTTGGTGGGAATTCCTGACAGCTTAAATAGGAAGTAAGGAAGTAGAGGTGATGAAGACCTTTGATTCTGGGTTAGGTCCGGCAACATTGGCCCCTGAGACAGACCATTTCTGACAAAATCATTAGCAGGCTAAAGAATCACATTCTCTGATTCCTTGGTTCCTGGGGTGGGGACTTATGGAGCCGATTATCCTTAACATTTGTTAAGTAAGAGTCACAAACTGTTTTATGTCCATGTGTTCATCTAAGTCTTACAGATTTCTCTGTGGATAAAGAAAATGAGGGCCAGAGAGGGAAGGAACTTCTCCAAAGACACACGGCAATAGACTGAGATACACCCAGATCTGTAATCTATGTCCCTGGCCCACATTCCCCAATTATTCTCTGGATTCTTCTCTATTTTTCACCTCAAGGAAACAGGACTCTTCCCAGACAGAACAGGCAGGCTTGCCCCATCTCTGCTGAGGCTCTCAGAGGGCTGATGGATGAAAGATTGGTCTGTGACCCTTTGAGTCATTTGCTTGTTCTCTGAACTTTGACATAAAAGCAGAAAGACAGTGTGCCAGACTGAGTCAGGGTCAGTGAGAACTGTGACGTTATCCTTAAGAATGTCATCCCTGAATGCATCCCATGTCTGCCTCTGGGGAAAGAACTGCCCTGTGTCGCTCATGAGGTTGCCCAGGTCCTGTCTCTCCCCAGCCCCTACAGCTCCCCCCCAGGCCCCATCTCCATCTCCCTGGATGAGTGTCCCTGGCCTCCTTAGCACCAGCTCTGCTCTGAGCAGCTCCCGCTCAACAGTACTGTCCTCCATGGACCTCAGGAAGAAGTCCAAACTCCAAGGCAAGGTGTTATAAAGCCCCTGTGATCTGCACCCAGCAACTCCTGCAGATCCTCCAGTCCTCCTGACTCTTTCCATTCCCCTGAGGGTGGGTCACACCTGTTTCTTCCATGGCCCTGACCTTCCCACCCCTCCACCACTGCTCAGCCTCTCCCCCACAGTGGAAAGTCTGCTTTCTGCATTCAAATAGGCTTGAGAAAATTCTATCTTGCTTAAAAAAGGGGGAATAAAATTTCTACATGAAAACTAAGAATACTTATTCATCAAATGTCACCATTCAGAATGAGAGGGAAACCCACAGAGGGGAAATATTCACAATACTCTATTCAACCAAGGACACATATTCAGAATATATAAAGAACACATACTAAATAATAAGAACAGAGTGGAGAACATACTAGAAAAATACAATAGGCAAAAGGCATGGGCAGGCAATTCAACCACAGAGTCTAAGCCCATGGCCAATAAACACATAAAACATGCTCAGGACATCAGCCATCAAGGTGATGCAAATGAAAACCGCTACATAATCCCAGTGCACCCCACCACATGGAAATGAAGTCAAATGAAAATGACAGAAAATACCAAATGTTAGCGAGATACACCGCTCCAATGTTTATACCCTTCTGGTGGAATTGTTAATTGATACAACCAACTTGAAAAATTGCTTGGCAGGGTCTGCAAAATCTCAACATATGCACACCCCAGGACCCAGAATGTCTACTCCTGGGTCGGACCCGACAGAAATGTGCACATATGTTCACCAAAAGACATGCACTAAATTCCATAGCGGCACCACCCCTGGTGGCCAAGAATGGAAATTCAAGCCTCCAGCAACAGCAGAAAGAGAAAATAAATCGTGATGTATTCACACTTTGGGATTCTGCCTCCTGACAGGGATACATAAGAGGGAATTACATAAAACATGGATGGCGCTCACAAACAAAGTGTTTAGCAAGAGGAAGAAGGCATAAAAGAGGGCATCCTCTACACAAAAATAGCACAGAGTAATTTATGAGGCTGAATGTCAGGTTGGGGTTTACCTGGGAGAGACTGAAAGTCTCTAGGGACATCTGGGGGAGTTCACCATACTCTGGGGATGCTCATTATACAGGGGCATTCAGCTTTCAATGATGAATCAAGCTGCACACTTGTCTAATGGATTTATAGTACTAGAAAAAGAGATTAAAGAAATCTCACCTTGCCCTGGGTATAGTGGCACACACCTGTCATTCCAGCATCTTGGGAGGCTGAGGTAGGAGGATCATGAGTTCAAAGCCAACCTCAGCAAAGGCAAGGTGCTAAGCAGCTCAGTGAGACTCTGTCTCTAAATAAAGTACAAAATAGGACTGAGGATGTGGCTCAGTGGTCAAGTGACCCTGAGTTCAATCCCTGGTACACCACCCCCCCCAAAAAAAAGAAAAGCAAAAGAAATTCCACCTGCCTTTGAAGACCAGGTCAAGTCTATCCTATGCCAGATAAGACCTACCCCACCACCCTGCCCCCGGAAATTCTTATTTCATTTCACTTATTCCCATGCCTGCTGAGGATGTCTAGGGTGTGCCAATTTTCCTTTGTCTTCTGGGAAGCTTCATTGGCTCCTGTACTCTCTGACTCCACTGTCACATAGTAAGTGCACAGAAAAATAATACTGGGTGGAGTAAGTGTAACAATGTGGGAAAAGAGAGTGCTAAATGCTGGAAGACCTGAGTTTCAAGCTCACCTCAGGACCTTTGTACGTGGTATTTCTGTTGCCTGGGCACCTCTTCTAGTGCCCACATTGCTTGTCCCTCTCTCCTTTCATCCAGGTCTCTGCTCAAAGTCCCTCTGTTAAGGAATCCTTCCTTGACTGATCAACCTGTGTAAAATAATGCTATCCTTTTATTGTTCAAACTCTTCTGTTTTGCTCTTGCTATTGTTGTTTTTCTTTTTATCTAATATATTAATGCATTTATTAATTTATTGATTACCCTCTCCTTTTCCCACTACTAGAAACCAAACCCCAGGAGAGAATAAACTTGATTTTTTTCTACTCTACTTCCAAATGCTAGAAAAGAATCTGGCACTTAGTAGGTTCTCAGCAAGTGTTGGTGAATTAATGTGTGAATTAAAGTATTAGCAAGTCTGGCTGGCTATTCTCTTGCTGTGTGACCTTGGGTCAGAGATGAGCATCTCTGAGCCTAACTTCTCTGCATCTGCCAAGTGGAGCTAGAAGCAGCACCTATTTCTCTGTTGTCCATCTGACTGATAATTGATGAAAAGTGCTTCTTTCAACTCATGGCACTGCATCTGCACTCAGGAAATGATAGCTGCCCCCATTGGCTTAGCTCATCTTCCCACGGAGCACATGGGGCATGTCTTGACATCTCTGAGATCAGGTGCATCCTGCACCTGATGTGCCATCGTTGACTTGGCAGTGGTCATGTGTGTTTGGCTTTGCTTATGCTTAGGAGAGAACCTGGCACGTGGGTGACTTGGAAGAAGAGGAGTCGGTACTAGTCAGGGAGCCTGCACTCTGCCAACGGCCCTCTGTGTGACATTGCAGGAGCTTGTTGTCTCTTTTAAACCTCAGTGACTTCAGTGATAAAATATGCTGGGTGATAGTCAAAGCCTTTTTTAGCTCTGATAAATTTAGGGGCTTCCATGGAAACTGTCCTACCAATTCACGTGGCAGTGCTTCCCCCAACCCTCCTGGGACCAGCTGCCTCCTGGTCCCATCAGATACCCCAGATACCTCCAAACCCACACAGTGAAACCCAGCTCAGCACCTTGGGCAATGCGTGCCCGTCACTCACTGCTGCTGGCCTGGGATTCTAATTCTTCCCCTGCATCTGCATCCAACCAGATATGGGGTGTGACCACTGGAGGTCTCCAGTGTCTCTGAGCTCCGCTTCTCCCCTCTTCCTCAATTCTTCCCTGGTCAGTTGGTTGCCATCTGCTATCTTCCCCCAGTGCAGCTAACTCTTAGTCTCTAAATTTAACAGGGTGCCAGCCAAGCTGCCTCCATGACAGAGAACCCAAAGTTGATACCTAAAATCAGAGAGTCTGTATTTCTCTCATATGTTGCCTTTGATGTCTAAGGCTGCCATGGTGGGTAGACAGCTGGGCTCTGCAAAGCCCTCAGGGCCCCAGGCCCCTCCATCCCATTCCCTAGAACAAGAGGTTTGGTGAACCTTCCATAAAGAGACAGAGATTAAATGTTGAAGGCTTTCAGGGCCAAGTGAGCTTCCATGGCAACCCCAAAACTCTGTCCTTGGGATGTAATAGGTAAGAGCATGAGGAGGGCCATGTCTCCATCAAACTTTGTTGACAATAACAGATGTCCAGGCATTATTGGATCTGCCAATTCCTGCCCTGGAAAGTGAGCCTCACCTTGATGGTTGAAGCTTTTCCCATGGCCATGACTACATTCAAGACAGGGAAAGAGAGTGAGTGAGAAGAGAAGTTTCCTCTTAAGGAGGTAGTGTGAACATAGCACCCCTCACAGTCACTGATACTTCATTGGCTGGAACCTGGTCATATGCCCACACCTAGTTGCAAGGGCTTCTGAGAAATGTAGTTCTAGCTAGGCAGCCCTGAGCCCTACTAAGTTCCAGAGAGGAAAGGAGATTTGATAGTTGGGGACCATTGATAATCTTGACCACAGACTCCAAGTCTACAGGCCTGGTAAGCTTCTCTCTTCTTCCCCAAGCTGTTGTCCATCCTTTTGTTCATCCAGGAAGATTTTTCCAAATTGAAAATATAATCATGTTGGTCCTGTGCTCAAGACCCTTCCATGGCTCCCTATGGCTTCTGAAATCATACAGTCAATAAATACTTGGTGGTTCTTATTATGTACCAGATGATATGCTAGGGAATAGAATATTACAAGTGGGACAATAAAAAAGGCATAGTCCCTGCCTTCAAAGAACTTTAAGTCTAATGGAAGCTACCTATACACTCCTTCACTCAGTTCACAGGGTCCTCAGTGACCTGAGCCGCACCTCATTCCAGCCACATCTCACTCAGCCCAATCCACAGCCTCAACAAAAACATCATGTTCAGCATGCTTTTGACTTCCATAGATTGTTCACTCCTCTGGGGGATGCCATCCCCTACTCCACCCCCAGCTAATACTGTGCCTCATTGAAGAACCAACTCAAGCATCATGTTCTCTTAGAAGCTTCCCTGGCCATGTCTGGGTGGATCAGGTTCCATTCTGGACCCCACAGCTTCTTCTTCCCCCATCATATCATCAATCATTCTGGCTTGGAACAGTCTTTGTTCCAAACAGGCTCCAGGTCCCTCATCAATGTAGGACTCTGCTTCATTTACTTCCTATCTCTAGGGCTTTACAGTATGGCTTGTAAAGGAAAATTTGGGAAAGAGGAAGGAAGAGAAGGGTGGAGGCATGAAGGTAAAAGATGTAAGGATGAGGGTGAATGGATGGGTGGAAGGAAGGATGGATGGGTGGTTGGATGAATGGATGAATGGGTGGATGGATGGAGAGACAATGGACAAACATGGTAGATAGATGGATAGGTGGATGGGTGGATAAATGAATGGATGGCAGGAAGGAAGGAAAGGAAGGAGAGAAAGAAGGAAGATGGATTGATGGATGGATAAATAGATGTAAGATGGATGTAAGGAAAGAAGGTGGGAAAGAAGAAGTAAAGGAAGAAAGGAAGGAATTAGACCATCTCTGGGTCCAAAAGCCTCCCAATTTCCACCTGGCCATAGTCCCTGAATTTTGACCACTAGGAAGAAGAAACTAATGAAGTGCCTGCTGACATTTTTAAATCTTTTACCAGCAAGGCTCATTTTCATTCTGTCTCCCTCCAGATTTTTGTCATGTTTTCTATTCTGATGCTTTACTTATTTCTACCTATTTAATGATGATACAACCCACACCCGTCCCTTCTTCTTACCCTTAAACTTCTGAATTTTTAATCAAGACATGTAATTCATATATTTGCTTACCAGATATGAAAGGTGTTAGGCCCTGACAGGAGGATGAATGATGAATTATGCAGGCTGGAGGTGCCCATCTGACTTCTGTGATGTGCTGGGTTACAATTCCACAAACTATTGCGTCCCCAGATCTGAAAAATGTGGTTTTCTACTTTCTCAGACATCTTTAGAAAAGGGTGACAACAGATTTCACGAATGGAGAAAAGCAAGAAAATGAGATTTTTTTTCCAGAAACAGCATGGGCTGGGACACCCATCTTCTCCCGGCCTGTCCAAGTGTGAACTCAGCTCCCTCGCCCACATTTGGCAGGAGACACTGATGTTGGCTCCAGAGAATAAATAAGAGCTAGAGCCTTCCCACAATGAGGGCCACTTACCAGGCAAGATACTTGGTGACTCAGGGGACTGGAAATGGGATGTGGTGTCTCCCTTCTTAGATTGAGAGAAGCGGAATCCATCTGTGACATGGGCATTCCCAAGTAACAGAAGATCTGGTTTTTTCCACTAATATTCATGAAGTGTTGATTTTTCCTTCCCTTTGGTCACTTACTCAGGCATTGGGGATACCAAGCCAACTTTCATGGGGCATATATTTTCATATTTTTTAAATAAAATAGAATAAACCAACTAGGTAATTCCAGCTGGTTTGGTGGCAAAATATAAGGACGCTGTGTGGGGATCCTGATGGCAGGAGTGGGCGGGTAGCTCCTTTAGCTAAAGGTGGGCAGGAAGGACTCTCTATGCAGGTGATGTCTCAGCTGATGCCATCCTGAGCCAAGTGGGAAACTGGTTGCAGGCAGAGGAAATAGCCACAGCGAAGTCCCTGAAGCAGGAGAGAAGTGGAATCTGTGTCAGGACGCAAGATGAGCCCAGAGGCAGAGGCACAGCAAGCAAGGGGACTTTTCCTCTAAGTCTCACCAACATGGAAGTCCAGCACCCAGACATCATGTCTCTTCAGTATTGCAATAAAGTATTTTCTGTTGCTGCCTAGGGACCATAAGATGTAGGAACCAGAAGGATTTTACAGGTGATTCATTTTAAGCAGAACTGACCACATAGAAATGTTGATGGATTGTCAAAAATGTGGAAATGGTACCTTATTAAGGTGCTGGAATTGACAGTGCCTAACAACATGAAGCTGTTTAGTTTATAAACCACTTCCATACCTACCATCTCAGCAAACTCTCATCCCCATCCCATGAGGTAGGTCTTTGGTGTTCATGTTATGGATGGGAAAATTGTGTCTCCGTGTTCTGCCCATGTTCAAATGGTTAGTAAGAAACAATGCCGGAATCAGAACCCAGGTATCTTAACTCTGTGCTTCCTTCTGTTTCCAGGCCCCAAGTCTCCTGAGTCCCATCCCAGAGTGGAGGAGGCTGAAATTGGAAATAAGAACAGCAGGGCTCCAGTCCCAACCCTGACTCTCGGGCCCTGTGCCCTTAGCCAGTTCCTTCCCCTCCGAACCTCTAGGTCATTTGTACAGACTGATAATGTGGTAGCCTTATCACATTCTTGAGTCGTATTTTGAGACCATGGCCACAGGAAAGTTTGAGTTTTATGGTTAAAGAAAAAGCTAGAGAGACATGAGTTAGAATTTCAAATTCATCCTTTAACTTTTGGATAATTTTGGGAAAATGTTTGAGTCTGATTTCTTCGGAAGTAAAAGAGAAAGAAGTGGAGGCATTGTGAGAAGTATGGGCAATGATGCCTATTAATTACCTGGTACCTAACAAGAAAGTTTAGGAAATGATATATTATCATCACCACCACCATCACCATCACCATCACCACCACCATCAACATTATCACCATCACCACCATCATCACCATCATCACCACCATATCACCATCATCATCACCATCACCACCACCATCACCATCATGACAACTATCAACATCATCAACACAATCACCATCATCATCACCATCATCACCATGACCATCACCATCACCACTACCACCATCACCATCACCACCATCATCGCCATCACCATCACCACCATCACCATCACCATTACCACCATCATCACCATCATCATCACCATCACCATCATCATCACAATCACCATCATCATCACCATCACCATCACCACCATGACCATCACCACCATCATCACCACCATCACCATCACCATCACCATCACCACCATCACCATCACCACAATCATCACCATCACCATCAACATCATCACAATCACCATCATCGTCACCATCACCATCACCACCATGACCATCACCATGACCATCACCACCATCATCACCACCATCACCATCACCATTGTCACCATCACCATCACCATCACCATCATCACCATCACCATCACCATCACCACCATCACCATCACCACAATCATCACCATCACCATCAACATCATCATCACAATCACCATCATCATCACCATCACCATCACCACCATCACCATCACCACAATCATCACCATCACCATCAACATCATCATCACAATCACCATCATCATCACCATCATCATCACCACCATCACCATCACCATTGTCACCATCACCATCACCACAATCATCACCATCACCATCAACATCATCATCACAATCACCATCATCATCACCATCATTATCACTACCATCACCATCACCATCGTCACCATCACCATCACTACCATCACCATCACCAGCAGCACTACGTCGTCATCATCAAACATCATGGTTCCTCCTGTCCTCACCACTGGCGCTCACCCACAGGAAGCAGTCTAAGCCAGGACGCTCAGCCTGGATGTGAAGAACCACCACAATGGGGCCTCCTTGCCAAATGCCAACTCGCTTTTGACTCAGACTTACACCTGGGAGAAACGTGGCCACACGCTCCCATATGTGCTCATTCCTTCATCAGCCAGCATTTATTTAGACCCCATGTGTGGGCACCAGGGACCCGCTGTGCTCCTTACCCTCATGCAGCTCGCAAGCCAGCGGGGAGCCCAGCAGTAAACAGTTAAACCAGCAAATCAATTTTCTAATTACAGGTGGCTGTGTTATCAATTACAGAGGTGACAAATGGCCTCTGGACCAGGAGGAGCTGTCGAGAGCGTGCGGCACCTCTGCCTCTGCGGGGACAGGCACACTGAGCTCCCAGGTCAAGAGAACATGGTGAGTAGTCGCAGGTCCCCTGGGGGCAGGAAGAGTATCCTGTTAGAACCTGGCACACCAGGCTGTGCCACTGGAACCAAACAGGCCACATGCAGAACACAAACCAGAGGTGCCTCTTGTCTCGCTCCCACCCTGGTGCAGAAGAATGAGAGAGGCAGAAAGGCGAGCATTCCCACTGGTGATCTGATGCCACTTTAGTTCACGTTTGTTAAGAAATATTAACACCACTGAACATAGGTGCCAGGGGAGAAAGTCACCAGGGTTGCCCAGTTAGACAGGCAGAGGGAGAAGCATCTGTGAGGGCCAGATATGTCCACCATACAGTCCACCTCTCCTTTCTGAGGGCCTCAGGCATCCCAGGTCAGGGGAGCAGCTACCATCACTCACCCACAAACATGCAAAGGCCCTCCCACAGCCTCTGGAGCCCTCACTAGGCACCTTCCCAGCTGGGGGAGAGGGAAGCCCTCAGCCCTCCAAAATGGGCAAGAATGAACTAATCCAGTGGAACTCTGTGATCCACACTTTTCATGCCAGCTCGGGAGGCTGAGGCAGAAGGATCACAAGTTCAAAGCCAGCTTCAATCACTTAGTGAGGCCTTAAGCAACTCAGTGAGACCCTGACTCTAAATAAAATCAAAAGGGACTGGGGATGTGACTCAGTGGTTAAGTGTACCTGGGGTGTTCAATCCCAGGTATCCCTCAAAATAATAATGAACTAATCCACAATGGCTTGGGCTCTGGAGTCTGATCCAGATTCAGTCACAGCTGGCTAAGTTGGTTTTTCTTTATTCTTCCTACCTTCCTTCCTTCCTTCCTTCCTCCCTCCCTCCCTTCCTCCCTCCTTCCTTCCTTCCTTCCTTCCTTCCTTCCTTCTTTCTTTCTTTCTTTCTTTCTTTTGTACCAGTGATTGAACCCAGGGGCACTTAACCACTGAGCTACCTCCCCAGTTCATTTTTTATATTTTACTCACTGTTTTGCTTAAGACCACAATTTTGTTGAGGCTGGGTACAAGATTGGGCACGAGATAAACAAATTGAAAGGACTATATGAAAGCTAGCAGGATCAAGTACTAGGTTCCCTGTTTATCACCCCTTAACCTGCTGATCCCAAAGGCACTCCCAAGTGCACAACCTGCACACTAAGTTGACTTGCAGAAAATTTGTGTGATAGGAAGCCAGTGGATTGAGGCTGGCTTTGAACTTGAGATCCCCTGCCTCAGCCTCCCAAATTGCTGGGATGACAGGCTTGTGTCACCACTCCCAATTGAGACAGCTGTTTTGGTAAAGAAATTGTGTCTTTAATTGTCTCTTTTTTTTTTTTTTTATTTTTTTTTATTTTTTTCATTCTGTTATTTTTTTCCCCTTCCCCCCACCCCTCCCATCCCTCTTTTCCCTCTATACAGTCCTTCCTTCCCCCATTCTTGCCCCCCTCCCTAACCCTCACTCTAACCCTAAAACTAACCCCTCCCACACCCCATTATGTATCATCATCCACTTATCAGCGAGATCATTCTTCCTTTGGTTTTTTGAGATTGGCTTATCTCACTTAGCATGATATTCTCCAATTTCGTCCATTTGCTTGCAAATGCCATAATTTTATCATTCTTTATGGCTGAGTAATATTCCATTGTATATATATGCCACAGTTTCTTTATCCATTCATCAACTGAAGGGCATCTAGGTTGGTTCCACAATCTGGCTATGGTGAATTGAGCAGCAATGAACATTGATGTGGCTGTATCTCTGTAGTATGCTGATTTTAAGTCCTTTGGGTATAGGCCAAGGAGTGGGATAGCTGGGTCAAATGGTAGTTCCATTCCAAGTTTTTTAAGGAATCTCCATACTGCCTTCCAGAGTGGTTGCACTAATTTGCAACCCCACCAGCAATGTATGAGTGTACCTTTTTCCCCACATCCTCGCCAACACCTGTTGTTGCTTGTGTTCTTGATAATCGCCATTCTGATTGGGGTGAGATGGAATCTTAGGGTAGTTTTGATTTGCATTTCTTTTATTACTAGAGATGTTGAACATTTTTCCATATGTTTGTTGATTGTTTGTAGGTCTTCTTCTGTGAAGTGTCTGTTCATTTCCTTAGACCATTTGTCGATTGGATTATTTGTAGTCTTGGTGTTGAGTTTTTTGAGTTCTTTATAGATTCTGGAGATTAGTGCTCTATCTGAAGTATGATTGGCAAAGATTTTCTCCCACTCTGTAGGCTCTTTCTTCACATTGCTGATAGTTTCCTTTGCTGAGAGAAAGCTTTTTAGTTTGAATCTATCCCAGTTGTTGATTCTTACTTTTATTTCTTGTGCTATGGGAGTCCTGTTGAGAAAGTCTGGTCCTAAGCCGACATGTTGAAGATCTGGACCTACATTTTCTTCTATAAGATGCAGGGTCTCTGGTCTGATTCCGAGGTCCTTAATCCATTTTGAGTTTAGTTTTGTGCACGGTGAGAGATATGGGTTTATTTTCATTTTGTTGCATATGGATTTCCAATTCTCCCAGCACCATTTGTTGAAGAGGCTATCTTTTCTCCATTGCATATTTTTGGCCCCTTTGTCTAGTATGAGGAAATTATATTTGTTTGGGTTTGTGTCCGTGTCTTCTATTCTGTACCATTGATCTACCTGTCTATTTTGGTACCAATACCATGCCGTTTTTGTTACTATTGCTTTGTAGTAAAGTTGAAGTTCAGGTATTGCAATACCCCCTGCTTCATTTTTCCTGCGAAGGATTGCTTTAGCAATTCTGGGTTTCTTATTCTTCCAGATGAATTTCATAATTGCTTGCTCTATTTCTGCAAGGTACATCATTGGGATTTTAATTGGAATTGCATTGAATCTGTATAGCACTTTTGGTAGTATGGCCATTTTGACAATATTAATTCTGCCTATCCAGGAACATGGGAGATCTTTCCATCTTCTAAGGTGTTCTTTAATTTCTTTCTTTAGTGTTCTGTAGTTCTCATTGTAGAGGTCTTTCACCTCTTTTGTGAGATTGATTCCCAAGTATTTTATTTTTTTTGAGGCTATTGTGAATGGAGTAGTTTTCCTAACTTCTCTTTCTGAAGATTCATCACTTATGTATAAAAATGCATTGGATTTATGAGCATTGATCTTGTATCCTGCTACTTTACTGAATTCACTTATGAGTTCTAAGAGTTTTCTGGTGGAATTTTCTGGTTCCTCTAAGTATACAATCATATCATCAGCAAATAGGGATAGTTTGAGTTCTTCTTTTCCAATTCGTATCCCTTTAATTTCTTTGGTCTGTCTAATTGCTCTGGCTAGAGTTTCAAGGACGATATTGAATAGGAGTGGTGAGAGAGGGCATCCCTGCCTTGTTCCAGATTTTAGGGGGAATGCTTTCAGTTTTTCACCATTAAGAATAATATTAGCCATGGGCTTAGCATAGATGGCCTTTACAATGTTAAGGAACGTTCCCACTATCCCTATTTTTTCTAGTGTTTTGAGCATGAAGGGGTGCTGTATTTTATCAAATGCTTTTTCTGCATCTATTGAAATAATCATGTGGTTCTTGACTTTAAGTCTGTTGATATGGTGAATTACATTTATTGATTTCCTGATGTTGAACCAACCTTGCATCCCTGGGATGAAACCCACTTGATCATGATGCACTATCTTTTTAATACATTTTGTATGCGATTTGCTAAAATTTTGTTGAGAATTTTTGCGTCGATGTTCATTAAGGAAATTGGTCTGAAATTTTCTTTCCTCGATGTGTCTCTGTCTGGTTTAGGTATCAGGGTGATATTGGCTTCGTAGAATGAGTTTGGGAGGGTTCCCTCCTCTTCTATTTCATGGAATACTTTGAAAAGTATTGGAATGAGCTCTTCTTTAAAGGTTTTGTAGAACTCGGCTGAGAAACCATCAGGTCCTGGACTTTTCTTTGTTGGTAGGCTTTTGATGACTTCTTCTATTTCATTACTTGAAATTGGTCTATTTAAATTGTGCATGTCCTCCTCGTTTAGTTTAGGCAATTCATAGGTCTCTAGAAACTTGTTGATATCTTCGAAATTTTCTATTTTGTTGGAATATAGATTTTCAAAATAGCTTCTAATTATGTTTTGTATTTCAGTCGTGTCTGTTGTGATACTTCCTTGTTCATTCCGAATTTTGGTGATTTGGGTTTTCTCTCGTCTTCTCTTTGTTAGTGTGGCTAAAGGTTTATCAATTTTGTTTATTTTTTCGAAGAACCAACTATTTATTTTGTCAATTTTTGTATTGTTTCTTTCGTTTCAATTTCGTTGATTTCAGCTCTGAGTTTAACTATTTCCTGTCTTCTACTACTTCTGGTGTTGGTCTGTTCTTCTTTTTCTAGGGCTTTGAGCTGTAGTGTTAGTTCATTTATTTTTTGAGTTTTACTTCTTTTATTAAATGCGCTCCATGAAATAAATCTTCCTCTAAGTACGGCTTTCATAGTGTCCCAGAGATTTTGATACGATGTTTCTTTGTTCTCGTTTACCTCTAAGAATTTTTTAATTTCCTTCCTAATATCTTCTGTTATCCATTCCTCATATAATAGCATATTGTTTAATCTCCAGGTGTTGGAGTAATTTCTGTTTTTTGCTCTTTCATTTATTTCTAGTTTCAATCCATTATGGTCTGATAAAATACAAGGAAGTGTCTCTATCTTCTTGTATTTGCTAACATTAGCTTTGTGGCATAATATATGGTCTATTTTAGAGAAGGATCCATGTGCTGCTGAGAAGAAAGTGTATTCACTCTTCGTTGGATGGTATATTCTATAAATGTCTGTTAAGTCTAAATTATTGATTGTGTTATTGAGATCTAAGGTTTCTTTATTCAATTTTTGTTTGGAAGATCTGTCCAGTGGAGAGAGAGGCGTGTTAAAATCACCTAGTATTATTGTATTGTGGTCTATTTGGTTTCTGAGATTGAGAAGGATTTGTTTGACATACATGGGTGAGCCACTGTTTGGGGCATAGATATTTATGATTGTTATGTCTTGCTGATTTATGGTTCCCTTAAGCATTATGAAATGTCCTTCTTTATCCCTTCTGATTAACTTTGGCTTGAAGTCCACTTTATCTGAAATGAGGATGGATACCCCAGCTTTTTTGCTGGGTCCATGTGCATGGTAAGTTTTTTCCCATCCTTTCACCTTTAGTCTTTGGGTATCTCTTTCTAAGAGATGAGTCTCTTGCAGGCAACATATTGTTGGATCTTTCTTTTTTATCCAATCTGCCAGTCTATGTCTTTTGATTGATGAATTCAGGCCGTTAATATTCAGGGTAATTATTGAGATATGATTTGTATTCCCGGTCATTTGACTCATTTTATTCATTTATTTGCTTATTTTTGACACGACTTGGTTCCTCTTTATTTGAGAGTTCCTTTAGGATATCTCCTCCCTTTGCTGATTTGCTTCTTTGTTTTTCATTTCTTCTTCATGGAATATTTTGCTGAGAATGTTCTGTAATGCTGGCTTTCTTTTTGTATATTCTTTTAGCTTTTGTTTATCATGGAAGGATTTTATTTCGTTGTCAAATCTGAAGGTAAGTTTTGCTGGGTATAAGATTCTTGGTTGGCATCCATTTTCTTTTAGGGCTTGAAAAATGTTATTCCAGGCCCTTCTAGCTTTTAGGGTCTGGATTGAAAAATCTGCTGATATCCGTATTGGCTTCCCCCTGAATGTAATTTGGTTCTTTTCTCTCACAGCCTTTAAGATTCTGTCTTTATTTTGTATGTTAGGTATTTTCATTATAATGTGCCTTGGTGTGGGTCTGTTGTAATTTTGTGTATTTGGAGTCCTGTAAGCCTCTTGAACTTGATTTTCCATTTCGTTCTTCAGATTTGGGAAATTTTCTGAAATTATCTCATTGAATAGGTTGTTCATTCCTTTGGTTTGTTTCTCTAAGCCTTCCTCAATCCCAATAATTCTCAAATTTGGCCTTTTCATGATATCCCATAGTTCTTGGAGATTCTGTTCATGATTTCTTACCATCTTCTCTGTTTGTTCGACTTTGTTTTCGAGGTTAAATATTTTGTCTTCAATATCTGAGGTTCTGTCTTCCAGGTGTTCTATCCTATTGGTTGTGCTTTCTATGGAGTTCTTAATTTGGTTTATTGTTTCCTTCATTTCAAGGATTTCTGTTTGGTTTTTTTTCAATATCTCTAACTCTTTATTGAAATGGTCTTTTGCTTCCTGTATTTGCTCTTTTAACTGTCTATTGGTGCGTTCATTCAATGCCTGCATTTGCTCTTTCATTTCATCGTTTGCTTCCCTTATCATGTTGATTATGTACATTCTGAACTCCCTTTCTGACATTTCTTCTGCCATGCTGTCATTGGATTTTATTGATATAACATCCAGATTTGTTTGAGGCATTTTCTTCCCTTGTTTTCTCATATTGTTCAGGTATCAGTGGACTGCAGAGATGTTGCAGATTTCCTCTATTGACTTATAATGTCCCTGAAGATTGCTAGTGTATCCCCTCTTATCCTTCAGTAGCCTGAAGTCTTAGAGGAAGTTGATACTTTGGTGTTCCCCTAGGTAGCTGCCTCTCTAGGGGTGGTGGTCTTCAGGTGGGGTATATTCCCTGCTAGAGGGCAGAGGTGCCTCTACTTGTTGACCAATGGTCATCCAAAGGGGAGCTAGACTGCGGGCTAAGGCAATGCCTGTTTGGGCCTGTGTCTCTGGTTTTACTGTCTTTGTGGGAAAACCTCACTCTGCGGGGAAGACCCACCCGGTGGGGAGGTCTCACTAGTCCGTTCCCCTCCTAGAGGTTCTCCTCAGTCCACAACTACCGCCTGTGCAGGGCAGCCTTCCCAAGCAGCGTTTCCAGGGGCCTGGACCTACCTCCTGGGCTTGGGAGCCCTGCCCTTTGCAGACGAGTCTCCTTTGGTGGCCCCTCCTCAGAGAAGCTGCCCACAGTCCTGGAACCTTCGCTCCACCCCTCAGCTGGTCTCTGTGTAGCTCTTTCAAGAAAAGGTGCTTAGATCCCCGGCTCAGACCGTGCTTTGCACCTAATCACTTGGCTATGCGACCCCTCCTCTGAAGAGTCACTTGGAGCCTCGTACATATGCTCCAAGCCCCAGTGACCCGTCACTCGTCTCTTCCTCCAGGCAGGTGTTCTGTGTGGGCGCTTGGAGACCAAGCCACTCACTGCGCTCCTCCACCTCCTCAGGACAGCCCCCTCCCCGTTGTTCAGGCAGTTGCTGAATCCAAATAGTTCGCCACCCAACTCTTTCTCTGGCAGCCCCCGGAGCCCTGGCAGATTGGTCCAAAAAACCAAAAAACCAAGCGGTGTGCTGCTCGGCCTCCTCTGCAAGGTCTCCCACTTTCCGAGCTCACTGTTCCAATGAGGGTAGATGTGTCTTGCTGCCTGGGCAGGGCAGCCTTCCCAGGGGCCCAGACCTACCTCCTGGGCCTGGGAGCCTCACCCTTCGTAGACGAGTCTCCTTAGGTTGTCCCTTCTCAGAGACGCTGCCTGAAGTCCTGGAACCTTCACTTCGCCCCTCAGTTTGTCTCTGTGTAGTTCATTCAAGAAAAGGTGCCTAGGTCCCTGGACCGGACCTTGCTATGCACCTAATCGCCTGGCTATGCGACCCGCCCTCTGAGCAGTCACTTGGAGCCTCGTACATATGCTCCAAGCCCCAGTGACCCGTCGCTCGTCTCTTCCTCCAGGTGTGGGCGCTTGGAGACCAAGGCACTCACTGCGTACCTCCACCTCCTCTGGGCAGCCCCCTCCCCGTTGCTCAGGCGGTTGCTGGATCCAAACAACTCGCCGCCCCACTCTTTCTCTGGCAGCCGCTGGAGCCCTGGCAGATCGCTTCAAAACCAAGCAGTGTGTCGCACAACCTCCCTTGCAAAGATCCCCGCTTTCCGAGTTCACTGCTCCAGCAGGGGAGGTGTGTCTTGCCGCCTGGGCAGGGGCAGCCTTTGCAGGCAACGTTCCCAGGGGCCCGGACCTCCCTCCTGGGCTTGAGAGCCTCACCCTTCGCAGACGAGTCTCCTTAGGTTAGAGAATCTGCCCGCGGTCCTGGAAACTTCAATCCGCCAGTTTTCGCTCCGCTTCGCTGTCCGTTTTTACCGCTCCGGCGGGGGAGGGGCGACCCGCCGAGTCACTGTACTTCACAAAGTTCTCTGCGTTCCAGGGCTACTGCCCCTTCGGGGACGCCTCCCCTATGGGAGAAACTCCCCGGGCGGCTTTGAGTTGGTCCCAAGTCACTATCTCCTCTTTTGAATCTTGAGTCCTGGAGCAACATGAAATGCAGCCGCCCTCTAGTCCGCCATCTTGAACCTCCGAGAATTTGCATTTCTAATAGGTTTCCAAGATGCTGATGCTGCTGGTCTGAGAATCATGCTTTGAGAATTACTGAGCTCTGGGAAAAGAAGGCGGGGAAAGGGCAGACCAGGATCCACCAGGGACCGGTGGACTTGGGAAGTCATTCCATCTACTGCCGGCCAACCAGGAAGGAATGTGACGTTTGAGATGCCTGGCAGGTGTTGCCACTGACTCCCCCCCCCAGCAATCTTCCACCTTAAATCCTCACCTGTCCTTTCCAACAACACCCCCGCTCTTGGTGCCCATCTGCAGCACCCACAAATGTTCTCACCAATCCTGGAGCCCTTTGAGCAGAGGAGAAGAATAATAGTGTAATACAACCGTGGCTCAGCCAAGAGGACAGGGGATTGGTTCATCTCCTCTGCAGGATCTAGAACAGCACTTGATCTGCAGTAGGCACTGGTGAGCACCCATGCAGTGAGGGAGTCAACAGCAGCTCACATGCTGGAAGTGCTTTGGGATCAAGCTCTTTTTAAAAATGCTCAGCTCCGTTAAGCCTTCGGATCCAGATGAGTGGGAGCTATTATATTATTATTATTATTATTATTATTATTATTATTATTCCCAAGTTACAGATGAGGAAACCGAGGTTCTGGGAGGTAGGGGCACTTGCTAGTGCTGGGGCAGAAGCTGAGGTTAGAACTCAGGATTGTCCAAGACCTATAAGCAGCCTTCCTCAAATTTATAAATTCACCTACTTATGGATGAATACAGAATGCAGGTATATTTGTGAATCAGATGACACTAATTGAAAGAGCACTGAATTGTTGCTCTGTGTAAGAAAGTCTAATAGTAAACATGAGTCATACACCCCCCGAAAAGATTGAACACAGAAAAATACAGTCTGACTACAGGTCTAGCAGCTGGCATAACAATATATGCTATAGAACTTTAAAATATGTACAGCATATAATCTATTACTAAATGACCTAAGGCACTTGCATGAAGGAAGTGTGCTGCCTTTCTCCCCAACCCCAACCCCCAAAAATGCCCTAAAGGGATTCTCACTGGTCAAGCAAAGTCTCACAGACAGGAATGAGATGAATCACCAAGTCTATCCAGAAGAGGTCTAGGTCTTATTCATTCTTCCTCATTTCCAGTGGAATCAGAAGGAACAAAGACTTGCCTCCTGCCACATTAGGTAGGGTGAGCATGCACTGAGTATTATGGTTCATTGAGTACAAAAGACTGCAAGAATGCCTGTCAGGTTTTCTCCCCTGCGTTCAATGTAGCACCAAGAAAATTCTAGGCACTTGATAATGTCCCTGAGGAAAAAAAATCAGTATTCACCAAATTACCCCTCTTTGCTACCAAAGAACAATGGGACTTCAGTAATTTTGTCCTTTGAAAACAGAAATAGGGCATGACTTCAACATTAGCAAAATATCAAGACCACTCCAATGTACACTTGTTCTGCATCAGCATGTGGGCTGACTAGTAAAGTCCTGTGCCTTGGCCAGAACCTGTCCCAACTCCATTCTGCTATTTGAAAATGAGAGCCACAAGGAGAAGGTGCAGCTCTGCACTACTCCCTCTTAGCTAGGGCAAAAATAAATGACTTTAAAAGTCTATGTCTCTTCACTATAATTCAAAGGAATTATCACTTGGTAATACACAGCCCCAGGTCTTTATCTTACTCATTAAGCACTTAGAAGTTCCCCAACCTAAAAGATTCTCAGGAAATGTGTTCAACAGAGACTGAAGAGGACTGGGGATATAGCTCAGTGGTACAGCACTTGCCTAGCACACGTGAGGCCCTGAGGTTGATCCCCAGCACCACAGAAGAAGAAAGAAAACAATTGACCAAAGGATCCTGTTTACTAGGTAAATTCTATATTCCACAAAGGAGGGTCTGGATAATTAAATTTCAATATACTCTCCCAGCCCTTACCGAAGATGAAAAAAACATCACTAGTTTTTTTCCATTCCAGGCAATCTGTTAAAGGAAACCAACATTACTTGTAAACAGATTCCAAGCTATCAGAAGGGTAAATTAAAAATATACTTGTGTGTTTTGGATACATTCTTTAAACCATTAGTCAGATTCTTTTTCTAGCAGGATTCTTATGATTAACCACATAATTTCAAGATTAAAATGAATCTTTATGTTCAAAGAGCTTGTTCAAGTAACAAATATATATGACTCTTCAGCATTGATTATTGTACACATTTTCAACAGAAATCTCAAAAGCCAGCATATGTCTGTAATTAATCCTAGCAGCTGGGGAGAATGAGGTAGGAGGATCACAAGTTCAAAGCCAGACTCAGCAACTTAGCAAGGCTCCAATCAACTTAGTGAGACCCTGTCTCAAAATTAAAAAAAAAAAGGGCTGGGGATGTTGCTCAGTAATAAAGTACTCCTGGATTCAATCCCCAGTTGAAGAAGAAGAAGAAGAAGAAGAAGAAGAAGAAGAAGAAGAAGAAGAAGAAGAAGAAGAAAAAAAAAAAAAAGTCAGTATGTTCTCATGTTCTTTGGCCAAATTTATGTCCTTATTTTTCTTAAAATAACCTTACTAGCCAGGTATGGTGGTGAAGAACTGTAATCCCAGCTGCTTAGGGGCCTGAAGCAGGAGGATTGCAACCTCAGCAACAGCAAGGGGCTAAGCAACTCAGTGAGACCTGTCTCTAAATAAAATACAAAATAGGGCTGGGGATGTGACTCAGTGGTTGAGTGCCCCTGGGTTCAATTTTCAGTATCCCCCCCAAAATAGCCTTATTAGTGAAAATACTCTCACATTACCTGGTATGATTATACTTTCCAGGAAAGAGTATAAGTCACAAAGAATATACTAACTAGCCAACCCAACACAGTGCCTTTAAAAAACATAAAGTCATGATATGATGTTGACAATAAGGGGGTGATCAGGTTATTTCTGAAAAGATTTAAGAAAAAGGAAGTATAGTATCTTTGTCCTATCCTTCCTATCATGGAAGATTCACATCCACTTCTGAAAAGAGTTATATGCAAAGGTGCCTGAAGTTGGTGTTGTGGTGTGAGAGAGAGAGAGAGAGAGAGAGAGAGTGTGTGTGTGTGTGTGTGTGTGTGTGTGTGTGTGTGTAGGTACAAGAATCAAATTACAGCTTTAGAAAGATTGCAAACTTGTCTGCAATGAAAAATGCAGACTTAAGTTAAATCCCAGCAATCGGAATAAAGAGGAGGGAATAATTATTGAAGTAATTAATACACTTTCTTTTCATTTATTAACACTTTTTATGATCATCATGACCAGCTGTAGCTGAAAAAAGGAAAAAAAAACTATGAACTAAATTTAAAGGATTTTTCCCCCTAGTACTGAGGACTGAACCCAGGGGTATTTACAACCTAACTACATTCACAGCCCTCTTTTCTTTTTTCTTTTGAGATAGGGTCTAAGTCACTGAGGACCTCACTAAATTGCTAACATGTGATCCTCCTGCCTCAGCCTCCTGAATCACTGGGATCACAGCGTGTGCCACCATGACTGGCTGAGGAATTTTTTTAACCTACCTTAAACATGGCACTCCCTCCCATGTTTCACCCTGAACTGGCTGCTCCCTGCATACACCCCATGCTTATCTCTTTCCTCTACCTAGTATGTGTCCTACATTATCATGAAAGGTGAGTAAATGCTCTTTTCTAAAGCTTTCCTGCCTTTTGAGTTCAAACATTTTGTTATACATCCAAGATGTACTTATTACAGACTGCATTGAAAAATAGCTCAACTCTATCTATGCTTAAATTCTGTCACCACCATCCCAGTAGAGTCCATCACCATTCCAATATAATTCTTAAACTATAGAGACTGAAATTTTCATCATTTTGTAGCCTATCAATGCACAAAGCAAATGCCAATAAATGAGTAAGAAAAAAATATGAAGTTTTCATTCCAGATATCCTCAAAAGAAAATAAGAAGCCACTTATCCTAAAGGCCAAGAGTCACCTGTCTACAACTAGATCTTGGGTTCCAGCCTTTGGGTTCTAATTACTACATATGTACTCAGCTAGGAATCTGGAGAAGATCTTTATTTCCCAAAATGGTATGTGCTGGACACTATTCTACATGAAGGCTACAGATACTTAAGTAAACTGTGAAAGTCAGAGATACAATAAAATTAAAAATGGTTACATTACTGCAGAACTTTAATACGCTAATACACACTATTAATTTCAAGATAAAATTCCATTATGAAGCTTTTAATAAACTAAGGTAAGATTCTGGAAAGAGTTTGCAAATGCTTAAAAGTCTTTGGTTTTGGTCATAATGTTACTGGGTACAATAGATTAACTTCTAAAAAAAGTTCTTACCTGATATGCATTGCAGGTAGAGATTCATACTTGTGTGACAAAAAGAGCTCCCTATGTTTCAACTGACGTTTCTGTTTATCAGTCAAGTCAGCCTCAACTGTTGTTTTAGATTCTTCTTCAATTTCTTCTACAAATAAAGTTCAAAGAATTCATTATTACTATCTATTTGGGTATTAAGACATAATTTAAAAGATAGGTCGAATCAACATTTATTCAATATTCTCTTCAAACTGATCAATTTTAGATTTACATATTAAATTTATCACTTAAATTACAACCATAAAATTAAGTTATTTGGGCCTCAAAGAGGAGACTCCAATTTAAAAATAATAACCAGGCTGGGGTGTAGTTCAGTGGTAGAGTGCACATCTAGCATACATGAGGCCCAGGTTCAATTTCCAGCACAACAAAAAATAATTAAGTTAAATTAAATAAAAATGAAAAATGGCAGAAGGAACACAAGCATTCATATCTCTTCATCCAATAAAACTACAGCAAAATGACAAAATGTATTAACACTTCAATGACAATGAAAACTGAAGAAGAGAAAAGAAAGAATTTGACAAAGCCAAACACAATGGTTCACACCTGTAATTCCAACAACCAGGAATGCTGAGGCCAGCCTCAGAAATTTAGCAAGGCCTTCAGCCAAAATAACAATTTCTCAAATAAAAGTAAAAAGAACTATGAAATACAAAGGGATGGAAAACTTCCAAATTCATCCTGTGCACCAGTGCCACACTCATACCAAAACCAGATAAGGAGAAAACTACAGACCAACATCCCTGATGAAATTTCCTTCTGTTGTCTGAGGAGAATTATCACTACAGATGATATGATCCTATCCTCAGAAGACCCAAAAACCTACCACAAAAGACTTTAAGAGCTAATAAATGAATTCATCAAAGTAATGGATTACAAAATCAACATACAGAAATCAATAGCTTTCCTATATACCAGTAATGAATCTGAGAAAATAAAAAGGGAAAACAATCCCATTCATAATAGCTTCAAAAAAATAAAATACCTAGGAATAAATTTAACCAAGGAGGTGAAAGACCTTTACAATGAAAATTACAGAATATTAAAGAACACCTTTGAAGATAGAAAGACCTCCCATGGTCATGGATAGGCAGAATTAATATTGTTAAAATGGCCATGCTACCAAAAGCAGTATATAGATTTGAAGAAATCCCCATCAGGATACATTCTTCACAGAACTAGAAAAAAAAATTCTAAAATTTATAAGAAATAATAGAAGACCCAGAATAGCCAAAGCAATTCTAAGCCAAAATAGCAATGCTGGAGGCAACACAATACCTGAATGTTGGGGTCTATGCTGTGTGGACTGCGCCGGGATGGCACCTGGCAGCCAGTCAAAGGTTGCTTTGATCACATGGGCGGTGAGGAGGTTGATTAACATAAGCACACTCAGGTGATTTGTCATTGGCCGTATCCAATTAATTCCACTCACACAAAGAGTGCACAGGTGTTCCCGAGTGCTCCTGATCCTGCCTGCTCCTTTTGACCTTTACCATGATTGGACAGCTAGCTCCTCACCTAATCTTTGCATAATTGGCATCAGCCCTACCCTTCACCTCCTGGAGGGGATATAAGCTGGCTCTCCTCCAGCTCCCAGGTTCGAGGTTTGAGGCCCCAGGTTTGAGGTTCCAGTTCCCAGGTTTCCTGATTCATCAATAAACCATTCCGAATTCAAGAGCCTCGCTACTCTTTTGTCCCCCGTGCCAAATTGACTCTGCTGGATGGCGTCACCTGAATTCAAATATACTACAGAGTTGTAGTAACAAAAAAGTCATGGTACTGACATAAAAATAGACATACAGCCCAATTGTACAAAATAGAAAACATAAAGACAAACCCACATGATATGGCCATCTGATTATTAACAAAGGTGCCAAAAAATATATATTGGAGAAATGACAGCCTTTTTAACAAACAGTGCTTGGAATACTTGTTATCCATATGTAGATCATGAGACTAGACCCTTATCTCTCACTCTGCACAAAAATAAACTCAAAATGGAACAAAGACCTCAGAATTAGACCAGAAACTATGCAAATCCTAGAAGGAAAATGTAGTTTCAACACTCCAACAAATTGACAGAGGCCACGACTTTCCCATTGGGACCCCTAAAGCTCAGGAAATAATTTTAAGAGTTAATAAACGGGACAGCATCAAATTAAAAATCTTCTGCACAGCAAAAGAAACAATTCAAAATGTGAAAAAAGAACCTAGAGAATGGGAGAAAAAAATTGGTAGCTACCCTTCTGAGGATTAATATCTAGACTATATAAAAAAACTGAAAAAAATTAATGCCAAAAAGCAATCCAATTAATTAATGGGTGAATGAATTAAACAGACACCTCTCAAAGAAGAAATTACAAATGGTCAACAAACATTTAAAAAATGCTCAACATCATTAGCAATTAGGGAAATGCAAATCAAAACCACTGAGATTTCATCACACTCCAGTCAGAAAGGTAGTCATGAAGAATACAAACAATAGAACCTTTGCTACCATCTCTTTCCCCCTGCCTGGATCCACTTCTGTTGAATCATTGTACCTTTTTGTTGCTTCTCACAGACTCAGGTCTGTGTTTCACATTTGACCTGTGGTTTACTGACATCCAGATCCATGTTGTCTCTGTTATGTATTTATTCATCCATATTTAGTCTTCATCATGCTCAGCATCTCAACGGGACATTAAATGTCTTTGCCACAAAGCCATATGCAGCTGAGGGGTTTCAAATTTAGAAAGTTACAAACAAATGTGAAAATGTGATTCCTAAGCAGTTGGGGAACTAGGTCTGTTTTTTTTTTTTTTGGGGGGGGGCGGTGGTACTGGGGATTGAATTCAGGAGTACTTAACCACTGAGCCACATCCCTAGCCCTATTTTGTAGCCCTATTTAGGGTCTCACTGAGTTGCTTAGTGCCTTGCTGTCACTGATGAGGCTGACTTTGAACTCACAATCCTCCTGCCTCAGCCTCCCCAGCCGCTGGGATTACAGGTTTGCACCACTGTGCCAGGCTAGGTCTTCTTTTTCTTTGTTTCTTTTTTCTGCATCTGTTACACGCTGTGATTTAGGCACTCCTCTATTCATGCACTTGTCCATCCTGTGTATCCTCTATACCTTTGTTATGTGAACTAGAGACACACATCAGAATTCCTTGGACTTGGGGAGATTTTGAAGTTTTATATTTCAAAAGACCCTTCTCTATATAACATATTTACTGAATTGCTCTGTCACCAAAGTTTTAATGGTCAGTCAGCGTTTATTGAGAGTGATTGTTAGTGACTAGAGTCAGTTACAGTCACATTCATGGGATAAATTTGACTATGATTCTGGTTCACAAGTTCTACCTTCAAAAAAAGTATTTAATATTTTCCGAGAATATAATTTACTTAGATGAAATGAATAGATATATGTGGACTGAAATTCCTGTGAAACTCCAGTTAAGCAATAATGGCTTAATATAACTGGAATTTTAAAACTTACACTGTTTCCCAACATCCATTTTTCCTGCAGACCAGTCTGTTCTAGCGGTTTGTGTTCTGAAACTATTCCTGTGAGAATGTTGTAAAGGAGCAGGCTTTATTAGCATTCTTAATGCAGTAATTAAAAGAAAAGATGCCTGCTATTCATAACCATAGGCACAGCATTCGGGGTGTTTGTGTGGAGATGTAGCGTGTCATCATTTATTGGAAACACAGTGGGGCAAATACAGAAAGTTCTGTGGCTGTACTAGCCAAGATCAGAGTTGGCCTCTGCTGTTCTTATACTGCTCAAGACTGTTCCAGGAAACCCTGCTGCTGCTTTTGGAATTCTTGGCAGACTGTTGTTGTTCTGTCTGGTTCCAAAAGAACAGTTGTATTAGTCTTCCTGAACATTACATAGTCCATGTGGAGATCTGGAGAATCTCAGGGCGAGTGCAGCCAGCCATGGTAGAGGGCTGTCCTCTGTTGGATGCATGTTTGCTTTGAAATTACTTTGTTTTTCTCTGAATCATATGAAATGGTATAAGTCAAATTTTTTAATCACTTTTAGTGAAGCTTATACGTTTTATTTGTAAGGTAACATGCTTTTGAATGTAGCTGGAAGAAGTTGAATGATGCTATTTTTGTTGTAACTAAAGAAATCTTTTGAAACCCTAAATTTTATGGTTTTCTCTGTTCTGGGGGAATTTGAAGATGGCCCCACCACCTAGTGCCAGATGCAGTATGCCAGGCACCAGGATGCAGAGGTGATTAAGTTCCTTCAAAAAAAAAAAAACCCCAAAAAACAGAAAGGTTCCTGCCCTTCTGAGTACCTCAAAAGGAGGGTGGAGAGAGAGACTAGTGGAGCTTTTTGGGACTTTGCTGTGGAGAATGTAGGATCCTACCGGGAGTGAGAGAAGAGTGTCTGGGAATGTCAGCTCTCTGAGACAAAACAGGACAGAGACTAGGGAAAGCAGAGAGGTTCGTAGAGTTTTAAGATCACAGGTGGTTGGCCTGACCTCAGATGGAAGATGGTACCTTCAACTTTTGGTGGAAGGGTGAAAGGACAAGAAACAAGAAAAGGAGGTCGAATGAAGAACAAGTAGGAAGTTCAGCTTTTGAAGCAACTAAAGGGATCTGCTAAGAATCTCAGGACTGAGATTAGGAAGGAAAGGGACTGAGGAGGAGAATGTTGGAAAGGGTCTAGGACAACTGCTGTGGGCCTTGCACAAGAAAGCTGGGAGGTGACGGAGGGCTCCTAGTAGCTCTCTGGGTCTTTCTGTATTCCTGCACCACTGAGCATGGCTCATGAGTCTGTCGCTCCAAACGTAGTGGTGTAAAACAACTACCATTCAGTTGGCCTTGTGGGTTTGATGGGTCAGGGATTCTGGCAGAGTAGAACAGGGGTCTCTGCTCTGTGATGCCTGGGCCTGGATGGTGAAGACATGAAAAATTGTAGAGTCACCTGGAGAGTTTTCCACATAACTGTCCAGCATCTGGCCTGGGGCAACTCCTAAGTCAGGGTTCAGAAAAGATTATTGACCTGAACCCCATACGTGGCCTCTCCGTGTACCTTGAACTTCCTGCAGCATGGGGGTGACTGGCTTCCAAGAAGGAGCTTCCAGAGACAGAGAGAGGGGAGAGAGGGAGAGAGCGAGTGCCATGCTCATGGTACACACGCACTTCAAGAGGTGAAGGTGGAAGGAAGCCACCTGCATTTCATCACTGTACCTCTCATGACTGCTTGGGAAGTCATTTGACATTATTTTCATCAGATTGTATTGGAGTCCTCCTGAGCTCCTGCTGAGACTACCTCTTTTTTGGGAGTGTCCCCTTTATGGGGCACCTCCTTCAGTGCTTGCTGCTGTTGCAGGCAGGGTCACAAGTTTTGTCTGTCATTATTTTAGATACCCAGCATTTGTGTGTCTCCATCCCACTAATACAACTGAAATATTGAAGGGGCCAGATGAGTGCTTAAAAGAAAGAAAAGGAGGATTATTCAGTCCTTTATATCATGCTGCCTTCTGGTTCCTGGGTGTTCCAAATGGAAGGGAACTTGGGTAATCCACTTTTGATACTAGTGGGATCTCTGGTGTCATCTCAGAGCTGGATTTAGTGCCACTCTAGAGTAGGCATAGGCACTCCCAGGGTTTGCTGAGTGTCTTACAGATCACAAACTACATGTGTCAAGGGGAATGTTCCCTGTACTTTTGCTGCTCCTGCTAGGGAAAAGGAGCATGCCATTCATGTTACCTAATCTTGCTGACCCAGGTGAGACATCTTGCTCATCTCTTGCTCATCTGGCCTCAAGCTAGATCTTTTCCTATTCCTAAAGCCTTGGTTGATTTCCTCGCAGTCAGACTCCTGACTTAAGGCAGAGCAAAGCTTTGGAGCTGAGCAGTTCTGTCCTCTGCTATGTTTCCACCACTTATGAGTGTGATGCGACCTTATGTGAGTTACTTCTGCCTGGGCCACAGCTTTCTGACCCATGGGCTGTAGTAGAGATGACTTTGACTTCCTTTACTGAGACCAAGAGGCTTTGGTTTCTTGTCCCCAACCTACTTTCTGTCCTCCCTGAATTACCTCTTTGTAAACTAGGCTTTTCATCCAGTCCTCTGGTCTCGGATGAAGTAATCTTTTTCTTTCCTAGGGTTTATGCTTAAGCCTGAGAAATGCCCCTCATACATAGTCAAATCATTTAAATTGAGCAGAATTGGGAATGCATTGTCATGCATTTTGTTTGCCATATGTGCTATATGATTTTTTGCTGAGCGAATGTGTATCGGGGGGACTTTGCCTGTTTGGGAGTGAGTTTGAATGCTAGTCTGCATTTGCAGTATATGTGAACAGGATGTAGAGAATTGTGTTTAAGTTCTTTGAATTATATTGGTAAATCACGTACTCCATAGATTCTGAGAGTAAGGAGGGACTTGGAACACACATTGAGTGTGGAGTCTTCTGTCAGGCACATGTGGCTGTTGGTTTACTGAGTTTGCTGAAGCCCTCCCCAGACACCACCTCATAAGATAGCCTGCTCTGCAAAATTGATAGAGCATTTTTCTCTGGGATACAACATGACATTTCTTGTAACTTCTCCCCTTTGGTGTTAGAGGAGTGAGACTTACCTGTCTTTCACATGGTGGAATGACAGATGGCTGAAGACATCTTTTAGGACCACGGGCCTCCACCCTTTTCTCCAGGTTAAAATTAAAAGAAAAGTGCTCTAACCCCTCCTTTGGGAATGGTGTCAGCATGCCCAGGCCCCACTCAAGTCTTTGTCATTAGAGAGGAAAGCCTGTGCTGTAGGACACAGATAGGAAAACTTTGCTCACATCTCTAGCCCAGAGGAACCTGCAGTTAAGTGACTAACTGTTAAGCCCAGTGCGGGCACATGTATTTATTAATTTATTAAGGAATTCATTTGAGCCAGGCCTTGTGACACATGCCTGTGATCTCAGTGACTTAGGAAGTTGAGACAGGAGATTCTCAAGTTTTGAGGTCAACCTCAGGCAACTTAGTGAGACTCCGTCTCAGAATTTAAAAATTAAGGAAAATGGCTGGGGGTGTAGCTCAGTGGTAGAGCACTTGCCTAGGTTGTACAAGGGTCCATGGTACCATAAATAAATAAGTAGATTTATTTCCTTTTGCTGGTAGCTTAGCTGCTTTTAAGTTACCTGCTATCACACCATGCTGCCCCAGAGTTGTGTATATGGTGGTGTGACCAGTGCAAGTAGCATGTCTTCCAGGGGCCCCAGCCTGAAGCTGGTACCCTTAGAAAGCTTCAGAGAAGGCGGGAGACAAGGCTTGTATAAGTAGGAGAGGCAGATGATGAAAGCAAAGTCCATTCCTGGCTTTGCAGTCTCTTCATGCATATTCTTTTGTTCAAATAGCACAGAAAAATGTTTATGGTTTTTACATAGGCTTTTGAAACATTGGGCAAAATCCCAGTTCTTTTTTGTGACAGTAAACTCATAGGATGCAGGCCTGCTGGAGGTACTGGTTCTGATGATTTGTTTGTGCTGCTCTGCTCCCTCCTCAGACTCCTGACCTGGAGCAGCTGGAGCCATCTCTAGAAGATGTGGAAAGCATGAATGATTTCGAGCCCTTGTTTTCAGAGGAAGCACCAGAAGTGGAGAAACCTGTCACCACTGTCCAGGTTTGACTCCTGCTACCAAGTCCTTGTGTACACTGAACTGTTCACATAAATGACTCCAGTCTGCTTCTTTAGGGATATGTGTATTTTAAATCCCAGTTGTGTTTTCTAGAGAGGGGACATAAGTGCTTAGAACACCAGTCAGGGTTTTTTTCTCCCCAGTGACTGATTGAAGTTCCAGCACCAGTCTGTGAGAAATATGTGGGCCAGTAACTGGAGTCCTTAGGCCTGTAGACTGGCTTTCAGTGGTTTCATCTATATTTAAGCTGGTGTCGTCATACTTGATCCTCCTTAGGGTCTGCGTTTCTGGCATTACAGTGATAGTTGGATAAACTCTCTCATCCGAGGCTCCCTGGGAGGGAGTGTTCCTGGTAGCAGGAACTGAGGCGGGTAAGCAGGCCCTAGGTGGAGGCATGGTTTTGTCTGCTAGGCTTTCTCATGCCACTCTTCTTTCACTGTCACCCGCCCTGCAACTCAGGGACCATGGCACAGTGCATTGTGTAGGGATTTATGGGTCAGAGGTTGAACAAAAGTAGAAACTGAACAAACCATCATGTCAGCAGTGTTGGAGAGTGGTTGTCTGGCATGCACAGAGGACAGAGACTACACTGGAATAAGGGGTACAGGTTAAGGAAACTGGCAATGGGGACAGTTGTCATCATGGCCTAAAATCTCTCTTAAACCTTGGGTTTTTAAAGCCCGTGTTTAACTTGACAGCATATCATCAGCTGTTTGTTGGGACAGAAAGAATCTGAGCTCCAGAAATTATTTTCCAGCCCTCGCTTATAGGAGAGCAGGCGGGCATAGCAGAGATGCTTCAGTACGTTCTGGACAGGTGAGATGGTGACACTTCTTTCCTTGAGCCATTTCCTTGGTTTTGAGTTGGAAAGATGAAGTGGTTGAGCACATGGGAATGCACCTGCTCTTGGTGGTGTTTGCTTGCTGTGCTCACTGTCACCAGGCCTGCACCTGCGTGGGCTCTCTGACTGTCTTCTGAACTTGTGGATGCTCTGTTCATGTGAGGAATGTTAGGAACTCCTGTAGGTTAGGACAGTGTGGTAATGTGCACTGGCTTTCATGTGAAACTTCACAATCTTGAAGACTGGGGATTTTAAATCGCCCCCAAAATATTGCGTTGCCTGTGAACGATTTTTGTCCTCCCTATGGGTATTGAATTTATACCAGAGTTTACGTTTCTAAAGTGTACCCCCCTCCACCCACTTCTGCAGCCATTTTCCTGCATCGTCAGTTTCCATAATTCAAGTTGGATAAGTAGGGAACATAATTTGTAGTTCACTGGCTGTTTTTGAATATAACAGGATGGAAAAGTGCACCAGCAATGGAAAAGCATTTTTGCAGCTACTCTGAGTGGCCTTGAGCTTTATCTTAATGGGTGAGAAAGTAATAAAATGTGAATAACAAAAAGATATTATTAAAAAACAAAAACACCCCCACTCCACTCCCAAAAAAAAAAAAAAAACCCCAGGTATTGGGGTGCATGCCTGTAGTACCCACTGCTCATTTGACTGAGACCTGGGCTGTGTAGCAAGACAGTGTCTCAAAAACAAAACAAAATGAACAAACAAAAAAGGGACAGATGGAGAGATGAGTCCTTAACCCACGAAGAAGGAGTTTTGGGGATGATTAAAATGTTCTTTGTCTTGATTGTGGTGGTGGGTATGGGGGTATATAAATTTGTTATCCTTTAAGAAAGAATATGTAAATAAATCTTCAGTAAAGCCACTTTTTTGGAAAAATGTATTAGAAAAGCACAAAATATTTAATCATATTAAGGATATGAGTGGACCATTCAAATTAAGGTTTTGCCTAGATAAACATTGGACTGAACTTCTAGAGTGACATGAATGAAAAATGACAGTTTTAGTTTTGCATCTCTTAATTTTTCAAGTAGCTGTTTTATGTTTCCCACAAGAGCTTGCATTTCCACATCTCCAGACTCTTGGAAATTAAATTGAACAGTCGTTTCTCTCTTAGGTACCCAAAGGAAGTTCAGGAGAGACTGGTCCAGAACATTTTTCTCACTGGTGGGAACGTGATGTATCCTGGGATGAAAGCCAGGATGGAGAAGGAACTGCTGGAGATGAGACCCTTTCAGTCTTCTTTCCAGGTACCAATTGTTTAAAGTGCTGTTTGGAGAATGGCATTAATTATTTTCTGATTGCAAAAGTAAGTGTAAAGGAGAAAAATAGCTGTATAATTCCCTTATCCAGCAGTATCCACTATTGACATTTTTGTGACTTTTATTCTGGTCTTTAATCTACATTTAATTTTTGAAGCCGACTGAGAATCATCCTTTGTACACTGCTTTCTCTTTTTAATTGAAAAAGAAAGACATGCACATAATTAAATTCAAAGGGTGTCAGAGCATATTTGAGAATAAGTCATTCTCTCTGCCTGTAAGAGATCGCCTTTCATAAGTTCCATGCACACGTGTGTATTGCTTTGTTACCTGAATTTTCCTGACCCGTCATAAACATTCTCCCATGTCATTATTCTTCTAAAGTACTATTTTTTATGGCTATGATACGAATGCCCCACAATTTACCTACAAAGTCCTTGATCATCAAGAAACATGGTCTGAGCCCCCATCCTGGACCAGGCACTGTAGGGATGTTGAATATCCTAGACACAGTCCCCAGTTGCAAGGAACTCACCACCAGAGGGTGGCAGTCAAGTAAATGAACCCTGATAACCCAGAGCATGATGGACAGGCAGGTATGGGCACCTAGAAGTTTTCACTGGTGTCCAGAGAAGGCTCCATGGAACTGAATCTTTCAAGGATGTATAGGTAATTGCTCTCTATATAAGGTGGTGTGAGGCAGGTCGGAGAGATCATTCCAGAGAGAAGGACTGCATGAGCAAAGGTGCAGGGGCAAAAGTTTATTGAGGGAAGGAGAAGTAACTGTGGCTGGAGCATATGGCTGCTAAGAAGGAACTCAGGCAGAGAAGGAGGAAAGTCAGGAGGGCCCTCAGAATGCGGAACCTGTGCACCCTACTAAGAAATTTGGCCTTCATCTGTGATGTCTGCACTCCAGGGCAGTTCATTTTTCAAATAGGCCTTGTTTTCCTGCCTCAGGGCCTTTGTACCTAAAGGTTACCTTTACATTGAACACTCTTCATAGTGCATTGCAACTCTTTCTTGGTTGCTGGTTTAGATGTCATTTCCTCCAGGAAGAATTCCCTATCTTTATATTCCTTACCATTTACCCCCAATAGAGAAGGGACAGTGGTTGCCTTTTGAAATGTGTCCCCAGCCCTTGACAGAGTGTCACGTGGTAACTTCACAGAAAATATGAAGGCTTTGCCAGAGGGAGAGGAAAGGGGATTGATTTGGGAGAGATAAGGGAATGAAGTGATCTGAACTGATGGAGCATTTGGGGGAGAGGTGGGACTTAAGACAACTACCAGGCTTTATGTGGAGCCACTAGTTGAATAAATAGAATGTTCACTGAACTAGGAACTGTGGGAGGAAGAAGAGGCTTGATGGGGAGGAAACTGCATTCTGTTTGTAGGGTGGGTGGAGCTTCCAGTGGGGCACACAGGAAGAGCTGACCATAGCTTAATGAAAGGCAGCCCGAGAGATGGGAGGACAGCAGGAGCAGCGTCACTGAAGGGCGACATTGTGAAGTGTGAGCACTGGCTTGACTTAGTCCTGCAGCCCCATTGTGGTGAAGCAATTGAGAAAAACCTCAGGGATTTTAAAGCTCTCTTGCTTGTAAGCCCAGAGCCTTTATCATGATTACTTTGTAAGCACTGGTTCTAGGAATGTGACCACCAGGTCTCTCCCCAGGCTGGTCCATCCCCTCTCCCTCTGCCCACTTCTCCTCTGCCCACCTCCCCTGCATTGCTCATGTATCAAAAGTGTATCATGCTGTTACTAGCCCCTCAGTTACAAGTGCAGATGATATGTACAGCAGTGGCCCAAACATAAGAACTGTGTAGACCCTGTGTGATCTTTAGAAGAGAGAACTCCAAAATGTGCATAATTTTACACACTTTCTTAAAGAAAAAGTAATAATTTCTGGAGCTGTGGGTGTAGCTCAGTATTAGGGCACTGTAAAAAAGAGAAAGATTCCGGTTTTTTTTTTCTTAAATAGCAAAATATTTAAAAAATTGAAATTTCAGAAAATTTAAATAAGCCAAAGTCAAAGCAGGAAAAAAAGCTTTTTTTCAGGTTTAGTCTTTGAACAAAATTATCTGTGTGTATATTTTCAGGTCTTTTTTTTATCATTTGTATTATTTCATCCCAAAAAACACTGTTCATAGCTTGTTTTGTAACCCATAGTGTTTCTCACTTGCAAATTATTATGACTGTTTTTCCTCTATCAAAGTATCCTTTTTATGGTTATTATCATACTGTATTAACAGTAGATCTTACTACATTTCTTATTGGTAATAATGATAGTTTTCCTTTACTGAATACTCTGTACGAGGCAGAATACCAAGCACCCTATACTCATTCTCTCACCATCTTTTCCTAAGTCAGGGCCCCAGGGGCTCTTGTCCAATCTTATGAAAATGTTCCTTTTCACAAGTCCGTTGCCTGTATGGCAGCCTACGTGGTCAGACTCTGAGCTCACACTTCTCTTTTCCCATCCTTCTGTATCTGTGCATGCTGATCCTGCTTCATGTGGCCTGTCCTGTCCTTCCAGAAGTTCTCAAACCACCATTGCATCATGGAACTCCTGCAGTTGGGGAGGAGAGGAGAGAGGATGGTGAGAAGGGAGGCAGGCAATTCCAGAATACAGGAGGCCTTTTTTGTTACCCTGATTGGTCAGTGTTGGGGGACCCTTGCAGAGCTGCTGACACTCAGTCTTGCTCTGACGTGAACAATGGGAACTGAGCATTGGCAGCATTACAGAGAACATCCTGCTCACCCTGCTCAGCAGTCATTTCTCCTGAGACTCTTTCACTGCCATGGCCAGCCTTTCACCAGCCTCCACCTCACCTCTGCCCTGGAAGCTGGTGATTGACAACAGTGTGGAGCAGGAGGCTGGACATTTGGTTCCTCTGACCCAGAGTGGCAGGCCTTGCTTTGTTAAAGGCACTTCCTGTTCTGCGAGTTGGGCCCAGTGCACCATGTGTTCTTGTGTGCTCTTGGAGAATCTGGGCACTTCAACTTTGCTGGGAAGGTGCAGAAGGTGAGAGGGGGTTGGGGCCTCCTGTGCATTTTTCTGAGGACATGAGGGACTGTGGGGCTATAGCTGAGTCTGCTGCAGTAATACTAGCAGCCTGAGCCTGGTGGAGGCATCTTTCCTAGTGAGCTGTGTGTCTCGTTTCAGGTTCAGCTTGCCTCGAACCCTGTGCTGGACGCCTGGTATGGTGCTTGTGACTGGGCCTTGGACCACATGGATGATGATGAAGCCTGGATCACCAGGAAGGACTATGAAGAAAAGGGAGAGAGTACTTCAAGGAGCACTGTGCCTCCAACATCTACGTCCCCATCCGCCTGCCTAAGCAGGCCTCTTGCACCTCCGAATCCCAGGCAGCAGGCAAAGGCTTAGGGGCCAGTGAGCAGGCCTAGCAGAGAGTCCTCCAGAGAGACGGTCCTGCACACATGGCCTTGGCAGTGTGATGGGACAAGGACTGTGCTAGATGTATTCTGTCCGAGTCTACCGATTGCATTTGACTGCAAACTGAATTTCTCCCAGGGAGAACAGACATAAGAGCAGCAGGATTATCCTGTATGGAATTTTGTTCACCTGGGGCTGCTGCGGCATGGAATCTGAGTGGCCCTCTGGTGTCTAGAAGGAGGGACAAGTTTTGGTGGTGACTTTATGCAGCAGTGAATGAAGACATGGAGGCCAGAGGTGTACAAAAGACAAAAGACTTACTTCTTACTGCATTTTCAAACCTATTTTGTTTAAAAAAAGTTACAAAATTTTATCAATGTAGATTTTTTTCCATCTAGTATTTATTCAGAAATTGTGTGGTTGCCCTGCAGGGGAGGTCCTTCATGTATATAAAAAGGTGATATTTATGTTAAAAAGCAAGTAGTGATCTGTGAAATCTCAGGAGCTGGAAATGTTTGCCTCCTCCTATTATTTCCCCTTAGAATAAGAACAGGAGAAAAGGAGAGGGTCATCACCTTGTGCAGTCACTCTGCTAGCAAGTGTCCTGCTTGATGCCCTCTTGTGAATGGACAGAAATGGAGCTAGTGGCTCAACTTTTGTTCTTAACTTTCTTTACTGGAACTTTTCCTTTCTACAAAAAATTTATGTCTATCCCTGTGAGTTTGTTGGCTCCTTAACCTTTTGAGGTCTTAAGAAAGAAAGCAACTGAAGAAGGTAAATCCTGTAGCCTTTCTGTCCTGCCACAGTCTCACATCCCCAAACCTTGGGTGCTTCCTGTAGTAGGACTATCTGAGATACCTCATTTGTTTCATCTCTAATGGACAAATAATGCCTTGGACGAGGAGGGAGCTATGGTGGTGGAGGGGGAGGTATGAGACTCAAACTGACCCAAGACCTCCCAAGGCATTGCCCAGTAAGCCATTGACCATCAAAGCTGGGCCCAAGAACTGATGAAATGGCAGAAAATATGAGCTTTTGGGTGGGCTTGGGACAGATACAAAGAAGGCAGAACTGATCTCATGGCACGAGTATGGGGAGAGGAATGGGCTGGGGTATGGCCCAGTAGTAGAGCTCTTGTCTAGCATGTTTATGGCCTTTGGTGGGTACCCAGCACCACAAACACAAAGCAACAATAGCAAAAAACCCAGCCTGAAAAGCATTGGTGGGGTCAAAGGACTGCCTTGAAGGTCATGCCCTCATGGAGGTAGACCCTGGGCAGGAGCACCTAGACACTTAGTGGCCAAACAAGCTAGTGAGCTGAATGTGCTCAGGCTGGCAGTTTTTACACTGGAACATGGGGAAAGTCAGGGGCGTGGTGAGGGTCAGGTTGAGGGGCTGAGCCTTGAGCTGTCCAGCTTCATCTTTCTTTAAGCGTACCCTGGGCTTCCATGGCCAGCTTTGCACATGCAGTTCTTAGGGAGTCCTCATCCTTTCCCAGCACACTAGGCAGGAGTTTTGCCACCTGTGGGTTTCCTCAGCCCCTTGCACAACCACCAGCCAGGCACTCATCACGTAGCTGGGCTCTAGGCCCAGGTAGTTCTTTTTACACTGTGATGTGTTCCTCAAGAGAAGGGGTTGTGTTTGATTCATCTTGTATCCAGAGCCCAGAGCTGCATCTGGAGGGTACCAAGGAACACTGGGAATATGGCCCTGGTGACACCTTGAATTTGGGCCTTGCCTCCAAAACTGCAAATATAAATAACGGTTGTTTTGAGCACCAAGTCTATGATAATTTGGACAACAGCCCTTGGAAACAAGTGCAGATGGCCTGGGTCAGTCTGAGTGAGTCTGAGACCACGTAGGAAGTACTTAGCCATAGGGGAAGGAGTAACCAGCCCATAAGATGGAGGAGTCCCAGCAGTAGCAGAGCTCCACTTCAGCACAGGTTTCCCCCAGGGAGGCCGGTGTGGGCAGCAAAGGAGCCAAGGGGAGGGGCTTGGAACAGTCCCCCACTTCTGCCTCTCCATTCTAGCAGTCCCCAGTCCACTCTCTGCTTCTGTGAGTTAGACTCAGATACCTCGTAAAAGTGGAGGGACCCGTGCAGTGTTTGTCCTGAGGCTGTCTTATTTCCCTTAATGCCCTCCACATTCTTTGCTGCCCTCACAAATGGATGTATTTCCTTTTCTATGCTGGAAAGTTAGTGCATCTCCGCCATGTTTTTATCTGTTCATCTGTTAGACATTTAAGTTGCTTCTGTGTCTTGGCTGTTGTGACTAGTACTGCAGTAAACACAGGAGTACACATATTTCTGAGATCCTGATTTCATTCTTTTGGATTTATACCCAGAAGTGGGCTTGCTGGATCATGTGGGTTCTATTTTTGATTTTTTCGATGAAATGCCGTACTGTTTTTCTTAGCAACTGCACCATTTTACAATCCTACCAACAGTGTAATTTCTCCACAACCTCACTAGTTCTTGCTATTTTCAGGTTCCATTTTTTTTATATAGTAGCCAGACTAATAGGTCTTGATTAGAATTTCCCTGATGATTAGTGATGTACATCTGTTGGCCATTTATAGGCCTTCTTCAGAAAAATGTATTCAAGTCCTTTGTCCATCGTTCAATTGGGTCTTCATTTTTGTCGTTGGAGTGTTCATGTATTTTGGACATTAACCCCTCTTCCATAGATGATCCTTCCATTCTCTTTATTCCCTTTTAGTTTGCAGAGTTTTTTCCATTGACATGGCCTGTCTGTCTGGTTTTGCCTTTGTTGCCTTTGCTTTTTGAGTCTTGGCCAAGGAATCACTGCCATATCTGATATCATGAAGGATTTTTCTTTGTCTTCTTCTTGGGATTTTATGCTTTCAGGTCTTAGGTTTAGGTCTTAATAATATTGGGATATATATATTTATATACACAGTATATATATACAGTATATATAATGTGACTGTTATATATGTGTATATATAAGTGACATATCTATATTTAACACATATATAATTACATATATGTATGTATACATATATACACACACACACACACACACACATATATATAAAAACAATGTTAGAAAGTTAGAAGTTTACTAACTTCTACAATGTTAGAAAGTTAGAAACTGAATAATTAGGAAACAAAAATGGTAAAATAGATACATTTTTAAAAAGGAAAAACTTAAAGATCACTAGAAAAACTAAAAATACACAAAGTATAAATACACATAAATAAGAAAATACTCATCAAAGGAAGAAATAAAAAATCATCTCCTTTGCACAACTTTTTGTAAATTAGAATGTGCAGATCAAACATTCAATTTTCAGGCTGGAGATATAGCTCAGTTGGAAGAGTTCTTGCCTCACAAGCACAAGGCCCTGGGTTCAATCCCCAGTACTGAAAAAAAAATTTCTAGGAAGTTGTAATTTATCAAACTGACATTCACAGAAACAAAGTCCAAGCAGACCTATTCCATTTCCTGTTGCAAGGAACCAGCGTTCCTTGGAGAAAGAAGTTGCTGTTTCCAGTTCTGAAAATACATAAGATGAGCCTGGATATCTTCTTCTTCTTCTTCTTCTTTTTTTTTGTACTGAGGATTGAACCCAGGGTTGCTCTACCACTGAGCTACATCCCCAACCCCAGCCCTTTTTATTTTTTATTTTGAGACAGGGTCTTACTAAGTTGTCCAGGCTGATCTTGAACTTGTGATCCTCCTGCCTCAGCCTCCTGAGTTTCTGAGATTACAGATGTGCGCCACCATACCTGGCAGACCTGATGTCTTGTTGCATCAGAAAGCAAGGGAGGGCTGGGGAGATAGCTCACTTGGTAGAGTGCTTGCCTTGCAAGCACAAGGCACTGGGTTCTGGGTTCGATACCCAGTACACCCCCCCCCCAAAAAAAGCAAGGGAGCTATCGAAGACTCTTGGAATCTATCAAAAGGGGCTTCCAAGCCTACTTGAAGAGGCTCCCATTGGTCCAGGAATGGACACCTAAGCACCAGAAAGAATAATAGTGAAGTGTTGGGAAACAAAATCCATGCATTTGTCTCTGGTACCTCTGGAGGATGCTGAGGAACCAGCCCATGATTCTGAAACTAATAAAAAAAAACTGGCATTGGTCCCACCTTTCCTGGGAAATAATAACCTCCATAATAACCAAATAGATGATGAAGTTTTAGAGAGTCTCTAATAAGTGAGGGAATTATGGAATACCACCATTTTCTAATTCCTAATGAAATAGCAAGCGGCAATCAATGACAGCTAAAAACTATTTGGTGAAAAGTTGAAGGGGATCTTTATAGTGGGTGGATATTATGTGGTACAGTACAAGGTACTAAATGTCATCCATTAAATATTCTTGCAAGAAAATTTGAACTTGAATCTGATCAAGCCTCTAGATTTAGCTAGTATTTCCCAGTATTAGATTTAACTGGTATTTCCAATTTGCTGGAAATACTTGGGACAGAGGAACACTGTATAAGTTAGGGTCCCAGCAGGAGGCAGATGGTACGTTTAAGTCAGGATGATCAGAGGAGGGTTTATTTACAAAGGTAAAGGCAGCATGTAAATGACAGTGCAGAATCCAGGAATGGTGAGTGGAGAAGTCAGCTGAAGGGAGATGGTACCCAAAGCTGGGAGGTTTTGTACAGTAACCATCTTGAGAGGAATAGTCCTTTGGTCAAGGAGTATGGCCAAACTGAGGTGGGTGACTTTGCGGTGCGGCTCCACCTGACCTCATTCTCCTTCCTCACTCTTTCCCATTCCTTCCAGGGCTCCCTATTGTCCAAACCCAGCTGAAGCCAGAGGACAAGAGGGTTCCACTAATGTGGTTCACTCCGGTTAGCCTCCTAGGGCAAAGGCCATGGTGAGAAGGATGGAGAGGTGATCTAAATGGAGCAAAGAAGTTGCCAATTCTGTTGTCAACGTGATAGACAACACCATTTTGGGATGCATTCAGCAAAATCCAGAATGCACAAAATGTTCTGGGACAAAGTTTTCTTCTTATCAAATAAATGGCCACAGGTATAAACGAACATACTAATCAAACAAATTTAAGGGACTGGAGTTGTAGTTCAGTGACAAAGTACTTGCCTGGCATGTGTGAGGCACTGGGTTCAATCCTTAGCCCTACGTAAAAATAAATTAAAAAGAAAAAGGCATTCTGTCCTTTCTGTACAAAAAATAAATAAACAAACAAATTTAAGAAGAATATCATAGAAACAAAGTGTGGGCCTTATTTGGATCTAATTCTAATAAATCAGCTGGTTTTGTTGTTTTTACCATTTTAAAGAAGCTTCGGAGGCAATCTGGGAAATGCAAATGCTGTCTGTGTATTTGTTTGTTTTTGCCATTGGAGGTTGGACCCAGGTCCTTGCCCACATTAGGCAAGCACTCTACCACTGAGCCACATCACCTCACTGGATATTTGATGACATGAAATAGCTATTGATAGTTTTTAAAAAGTCATTGTGATTTTTGTGGTTACGGAGGGAAAGAGAAGAACAAATGAGCTTATCTTGTAGAGATGCATAATGAAATATTTGCAGATGGAATGTTGTTTGGGATTTGCTCCAAAATAACTTAGGGGAGTGGAGAGGGGTCTGTAAAGGGAGTATGGAGGAACAGAGGCTTATTACACTTCTTTCTGTTTTTGTATGTGTTTAAATATTTCCATTAATAAATAGTAGCACTCTTGTCTAGCCTTGTTTTGTTTATCAAATAGCAACGTGTCTTGGACCTCATTCATTATCATGTGTGTGACCTGCTTCTGTCTTGTCTCTTTTTAACATACAGGATGAGCATCCCTACAGGATGAGCATCCCTAATCTGAAATACCCAAATCCAACACATTCCAGAATCTGACGATTTTTGGACACCAACATGACGCCACAAGTGGATAATTCTACCCCTGACCTCATGTGCTGGGTCCCCAGTCAAAAGGCAGGAGCATTAAAAATGAATTACCTTCTAGCTACGTGTATGGGGTATATATGACATGTAAGGGAATTTCATGCTTAGATTGGGGTCCCTTCCCCAAGATGGTTCATTAGGAATATGCAAATATTCCGAAAATAACTGAAATCTGAAACACTCTGGTCCCAAGCATTTCTAGTAAAGGATGCTCCACGGAGATGACAAACACCAGAGCGGTGCAGTCACCATGTCCGTGGCACAGGCATACAATTTCTACTCAGAGTGGCGTGCTATAGAATAGCAATGTATCTTGGCAATCTCATTTCAATTCACAAAAAGGGCTTCTGCTTATTTTAATAAATCAGCTATTGGACAATGCAAGTTTCTGAAAAAACACTTTTTTTTTCAGTACTGGGAATTGAACCCGGGGCCTCATGCATGCTAGGCAAGTGCTCTGCCACTGAACTACAACCCTACCCCTTTTTATTTGTTTATTTTTATTTTGATATAGGGTCTCAGCAAGCTGCTGAGGCTTGAACTGTGTGATTCTCCTGCCTCAGCCTCCTGAGTAGTTGGGATTATAGAATGGGTCAGCAGGCTCTACTCCATGGAGAATCTTTTTATGGGCTCAAATCAGGTGATCTTTAAAAACTTTTTTTTTATTTTTGTTTTTGTTTTAGGTCATACTAAGGCCTTACCTTGAGATCATGAAAAAAAAGTCCTATTTTTTGGTAATTTTATACCCCTTTATTGTAAACACACACAGTGACACAAAGCACAAATGTGCATTCAAACAACTTATGGTTAAACAAACATCTATATGACCACCATGCACTGGGGTTAAGAAACATGGTTTCTGCCACTGGAAGTTCCCTGGTGTGATCCATCCTTCCTGACCTAAATCCCTTCCTTCCCCTTAGAAAAGCCAACATCTGTAGTGTCCTTTCTCTGCTCTTTTTAGTGCTACAATTTGTGTTAGTCAGCTTTCTGTTACTGTGAAAACCGCCTGAGATGATCAACTTTATAAAGAGGAAAGGTTTTGTTTGCTTCACAGTTTTGGAAATTTCATTCCACAGTTGGTTGATTCTGTTGCTTTGGGGCCTGTGGTGAGGCAGCACATCATGGCAGGGAGCTTGTAGAGTTGGGGGTCAATGTGGGCTGCTTATCTCATGGCCAGGAAGTAAAAAAGGGTCTATGACATTTAAGATCCAAACTACAGCACCACCTCATTACCATCCCTGAATGTTATTGGGCTGGGGACGTGACTCAGTGGTAGAGCACTAGCCTAGCAAGTGTTGAGGCCTTGGGTTAGATCCCCAGCACTGTGTATGAGTGTCAGCGCACACTCACACACATTGCACATAGCTGTGCTTCATTCATTTTCATTGTTGTATAGTATTTTGGTTTTTTTCCTCCTCTTTTTTTTCTGCCTGTTTTTGCAGTGTAGTGTTTTGTTGCATGCAGGGACAATAATTTACTTATCTAGCTGGAATTTATCTTGATGTAGGTTTGCCATAGGGCTCTAACTGAATTTCTTTTCAGATGACTAGCCAGTTGAACCAACAATATTTATTGAGTAATCCATCTTCCCCTGATTTGAATGCTACTTTATTATTTATTAAATGACTTTATATATTTTGGCTTACTTCCAGACTCACTCATCAGCTGCACTCATCTCTGCCTTTTTCTGAATTCATCATGAACTGTTTATTACAGTCACTTCATCACATGCTTTAAGATCTGACAGATTTGTCCTCCCCGATCTCTCTCTCCCTCCTTCTCTTTTTATGTCAGGACTTTTCTTGATTTTCCTGCATGATTTTTGGAATCAGTGTTTCAAGTTCCCAAATAATCCTGTTAGTATATATGTTTGTTTCTCATTAAAATGATAGATTAAAAGATAGAAAGATTGTATCTTTTCTTTATTGAATCTTCTAGCCCAAAATGGAATGTGCATTTTTCCTTTATTCAAACCTTCATGTCACATAATAGACTCTGAAGGGATTATTCAAATAGTTCCTGAACATTTCGTGAGAAGTAACTCATTCATTTTAACATCTGAATAGTATTTCATTATGTTTGATTTCATGGCTTATTTAATCATTCCACCTTTGACTTTTGAATAAATATTTCCAAATGTATCCTATTATAAATAGTGCTGCAAAAATATCCTTGCACAAACACCTATTTGGACATATAATGGGGAATGATATTACCTCAAATGAAGTTTCTAGACCAAAATTCCTTTTAGATTCAAAACAATAAGATAAGGGTCATGCTAATTTAAAGAGAAAAACCAAGAATTAAAGAATATCATGCTGTTGTTTAAAGAATGAGGATGAACTTATAGAATACACCAGAATAAAGTTGAGATAGGGAATGGCCTTGATATTAAGTAGAGGATCACAGCAAAAAACTAAAATGAGTATTATGTGGGGCACAAGTGCAAAATCCTTCCCAGTCTGTCCCCACGCTGGATGCTAGAAATGATCAGGTTGCCACGATGGGTCACTGAGGCTTTGCCCTGCTGCTGGGGACACTTGGAAAGCCTCTGCTGCAGGCACAGAATGGAGAAAGGCAATGGAGGTCCCCAAAGTTAACATGGGTGTGGGTCATGAAGGCTGTACAGGGATCACCGTCTGCAGAACGAGTCCCAGCAGAACCAAACGGAGCCAAGAGCTGAGAGACACAGAGTCTTGAGGGCATCATCTGAGGCCCTGGATCCAGCTTGGCCTGAAGATGTCTCCAAGCAGAGTTCTCTGACCTGAGCTACAAGCGAGTGTAACTGCATCAGGACTCAGTAAGACCAGAACTGGGGAGAGGGGTTTGACACCTCGAGTGTCGACCACCTTGGAAACTCCTATGGGGAGTTCAGGAATACTCCTATGGGGGACACCAATGTCATCAATAAAACCCCTCTGGCAGTTTAAAGAAAGGACCCTGTGAAGAAGAGGGCAAACACCAGGGGGTCAGTTATCTGCTGCTGAAGAACAGATCCCCCTAGAACAGTGACTTAAAGCAAAGACCATTGCATTTGCTCAGGATTCTTGGGTCAGCAGTTCATGCTGGGCCCCGCTGAGCTGGGCATGCGGACTCATTTACATATCCATCGTCATAGGACAGCTTGACCAGGAGAGTGGTCCCAAGTGGCCTCACAGGGGTTCCTCGTAGTGGGGTGACTGGATCATTGTCTGCACGGAGTCTCTCATCCTGAGTCCACTCTGGTTTTATCCACAAGGTGGCATGTTCCAAGAGAGCCAGGCCCAGTGAGTAAGAACTTTTCAAGTCCCTTTCAGTCAAGTTGACTGATGTTGCCCTGACCAAAGTCACATGGACAAGCCCCGAGTCAACACGAGGGGGTGCACCACCTGTGGATACACAGGCTGCCATGCATATCATGTGACTCAGAGCAAGGCACAGGCCTGCTGACCCCCAGCCTGTTCTTGAGCTCAGGGAGAACCTTCCAGCAGGCAGCACAGGCAGAAGCAGAGTGGGTGCCGTCTGCGTCACCGTAGGAGACTGATGCTTTGAGGTGAGGACTAATTAGGGGCTAGGGCAGCACAGAGGAGGGGGACCGACAGTGCCAGATGCTCTGAGGCCCAGAGGCTAGAGGTGACCAACAGGCTTCTGGAGCCAGACCAACCTGGGCTTGACTCTGCCACCCATTGGCGTTATGAGGCTACACTAGTAACTTCCCCACTCTGACCACTGGTTTCTTCATCTGTGACATTTATCTCACAGGGGTGTTGTGGACATTAAGTGAGCCCAGCCCAAGGAAGCAGTCCATAGTGACAGTGATCATGGTCAGTGAGACAGGAGTGGTGGCAAAGATGATGATGGCGATGACTGGGACCGGGGTCAGCAGAGTTCCGGATGAGCAGAGAGCTCTGGATGGGCAAATAAGTGTGATCCATTAGCGGGGGCAGGCAGGAGGTCCCAGGCAGAGCTGGCCTCTTCCTCTGCTCAGGGTTCTCCTGCCCGCTTTGCGGGGAACCTCCCTTTGGCTAAGTGCACATGTTCAAAAGCATGGCCGTGGGAGTGAAACCAGGGACACAGGGCTGGGGCGGGTACCATAGCTGATGACATTTTTCTAAGATGGATGGAGTGCTCCCATCCCGCCTGTGTGCTGTTATGGACTGAACTGTGTTCTCCCCACAAATGTGTCGAAGCCCCGAGTGAGCCCCAGTACCTCAGAACGTGACTGCATTTGGAGGTAGAACCTTTAAAGAGGTGGTTAAACACAGGCTGTTAGGGAAGCCCTAATCCAACCCCACTGAGAACTCTGAGACAATTACATTTCCGTTGTTGACATCATCGTGTCTGCAATGGTCACGGCAGCCTTAGAAATGCTAAGCCCGACACAGTGGCTTTCCTGTGCCTCCCATCCAGGGGCAGCCTGTGCCCCCGGCCCTTAAAGCCCAACTTTAAACCCTGGTGCCATGCCGTGAGGAAGCCTAAGCCTGGGGCCTGGCAGAACTGAGGCAGGTGTTCCAACTGACAGCCAGTGTTAAGCCCAGTGTGCTGAGTGAAGACACCTCCAGACAATTCCAGATCCCAGTCATTGGACCTTTTCTGCAGATGTCCCGGATATGGAGCAGAGACGAGCTGTCTCAGTTGCATCCCTTCTAAATTGTGGATCAGCAGAATTCATGAGCATAATGAAATGGTTGCTTTACCCCACTAAGTTTTGGAGTTGACTACACAGCAGTGTTAACTCCCAAGTGCTCCTGCAGAATAAGCTACCACCCCAGGCTCCTTACCCGCAAACAATCTCCAGACTACTCCCTAGTGTGGACAGAGAGTGGGTGCTGCCACCTGGTGACTAATGTGAGCATTGCGTAACTTGCTTTGGTTTTTAAGAGCCATTTGGTTGCATTCATTTCCATTCCACAAATTTTCACAATCCCTGATGGTGGTGGGTCAAGTGTATTTTTTTTGTTTTGTTTTTGTTTTTGTACCTGCGATTGAACTCAGGAGCACTCGACCACTAAACCACATCCCTAGTATTATTTTGTATTTTGTTGAGAGACAGGATCTCACTGAGTTGCTTAGCACCTGGGTTTTGCTGAGGCTGGCTTTGAACTCACCATCCTCCTGTTTCAGCCTCCTCCTGTTTCAGCTATAATATAATTTTAAAACTACACTTGAGCTGGGCACGGTGGCACGTGCCTGTAATCCCAGTAACTTGGGAGACTGAGGCAGGAGGATTGCAAGTTTGAGACCAACCTGGACAACTTAGCAAGATGCTATCTCAAAATAAAGTGAAAAAGGAATCAGGGTGCATCTCAGTGGTAGAGTATTTGCATAGCATGTACAGGGCCCCAGATGTGATCCCTAGAACCTGCCCCTGTAAAAAAAAAGCAAGCATAATATTACTATTTTTTTCTGCTTTTAATCTTTGCTCATGATTCAGTTTACTAGTCTCACATTCTCTTCCAAAATCCAAAATTCTTTTTGAAAACTGAAAGTTTTTCCATCAGTTTACGCAGGCTCACTCAGTACTAAATCTAATCTGAACTGACGTAGGCTATCTATAGTCTTCCATCAACATTTCACAGGGAAATACGGATGTTTGGTTATGGGGTGGTGGCTCCAGACCTCTGAGGGAGGTTACATCACAGGTGGCAGCAGCCGTCTGTGTGGTCTCCAGCCCAGAAGCATCTGCATCACCTGGGAACATGTGGAAGCGGAAATTCTCAGGCCCCACCCATCAGGTATCCAATGAAGGACCCCCCACACACACACCTGTGCTCGAGCAATGATTCTGTGTCACCATCCCCTGGACGAGCTTGTGCCCTACATTCCATTTACAAAAATCCCGAAACTTCAGAATTTAAGAAGCACATTCAGCCCCTATGGTTTAAGATAAGGAATTACTTTCAGACCTGTATCTTGAAGTTTCAAGTGACATTAAAGGAAGTCATGCAATTTTTATATTTCAAAAAATAGTACAGAGGTCCCTTGTAGCAGTGGAGCCAGGGTGTGATGAGTAACAGCAGAAGCTGAATTTTGCTCTATGTTTCTAACCCACCCTACACTGTGCCAAGTCCACACAGTGACAAGATAGGTGCTTTTATCATCCCCATTTTGTGATTGGAGAAACCGAGGTAAGAGGAGTGAGCAATGACCAAAGCCCAGCGAGCTCCCCAACAGGAGATGGACCTGCGGCAGAGGGACACTGTGTACTCACAGGGCCTCGTGTCTTCAGCCTGGGGATCTCCAGCTGCTACTTCCTTTGGTTAAACCCTAAGAAGCCAGAGGACAAAGGAATCCCTACAGGTAAAATGCACTCAGTGGCACAGAGCAGGGTGAAGGAGGGAGAAGGGTTCTGTGGGGACCACGGAGGACAGCCAGCCTCCCTGTTTTATGCTTCTACTGCATATCCGTAATCACAACTGGAAGCTATTGTGTGTTTTCTTTTTCTTTTTGGCACTGGGGGTTAAACCCAGGGGCACTTTACTACTGAGCCACATCCCCAGCCCTTTTTATTTTTTATTGTGAGACAGGATCTCACTAGGTTGCTTAGGGCCACCCTAAGTTGTGAGACTGGCTTCAAACATGTGATCCTCCTGCCTCAGCCTCCCGAGCTGCTGGGATTACAGGTTTGCACCGTGTGCATAGCTATTGTATTTCTAAAATATAGAAGTATTGCCCTATGAGTATCCATTTTGAATTTGCTCTCTTTTTCTTTTTTCAATTCATACTTGGTTTTCTGGATTTACCTGTGTTATTCAGGTAGCTTTCTTTAAGTTCGTTTCCTGCTATTTAGAATTCCATCGTGTTAAAATGCTCCTGGATTTATTTTTGCGCTCCCCTATCAGCAGGCCTTTAGGATGTCGCCAGTCTTGCTCTTACAGATAAGGTCATAATGAGAATCCTGAGGTGTAACTCCTCCTACAATAAGGCGGGATGTTTTTTTTCTAGGCAGGTCTTCCTAAATGTGCGCCTTCTGGGCCATGGAACATGCACCTCTAACTTTCTTAAATAGTGCCAAATTTGTCTCCAAAGTGTCCGTACCAGCATTTGGTTCTTCTGACCTGGAGGGGTTCTGGTTCCTGGGTCCCAGCCTGCACAGAGCTTTTTTGTTGATCAGACTGTGGCTTTAGTCTCCTGGTGTCTTATTGACAGCTTCCTGATAATTCAGAAGGCGAACCTCTCTTCAGTCAGCCATATCGGCCATTCCCTACTTCAGCTTTGCCTGTGTATCATCCAGGCCTGGATTTCCAGAACCCCAAAGACCTTGTCCCCTCATTCCGGCAGGAACATACGAACAGTGCTTTGGCTTCCAGGCTGCTTCCTGTGCTGCGGATGTTTCCGACTCGATTTTGCCCTTCCGGACTGGGGGACAACTTCTGTTGCTGTAGGTGGCATCTAAGCCCCACCACAGGCCGCAAGTGACAACAGCTAGACAGGTGGAGGGCTGAGGGCGAGGAGGAAGATCAAGGACAGAAAAAAGGAAACCTGAGCCCCAGATTAGAATCTCAAAATATGATCTTGCTGTGCTTCCCACGCTGAGTCTTGAGCCCTAGTGTCCAAGGGATGGACAGACAGAGCATCCCTCCAAATGCTTCCGACAGCATCGCCTGCAGGCCACTTCGTTCACTCTGCAGGTTCCCCCTGTGCACCTCACTCTGTCAAGTGACACCAGTCACCAGATGTTCAGTGGTAAAGAGAACAGAGCTGGTCCCTAATTGGTGGCACTCACAGTTTTAGTCTGTTTAAGCCACCAGACTGGGGAATTAAACAACAGACATCTATTTTCTCATGATTCTGGAGGTGAGAATTTCCATCTCAAGGTGTTGGCAGGTTGGTCTTCCAAGGCCTCCCTCCTTGGTGTGTAGATGACTGTCTTTCCCCCAGTGTCTTCATGGGGTCTTTTCTGTGTCTCTTAATCTCCTCTTCTTATAAAGTCCTGTTGGATTTGGGTCCACCCATATGAGCTGGTTTACCTTGGTGATCTTAAAGATGTGTCGGGCAGTGTTTTGTCATGGTAATGAAACGCTTTAGGCAATTAACTTATGAAGAGAGAAGGTTTTCACAGTTCTGGGGTTCCAGTCGTGGTCAGGTGGTCCCATTGCTTTGGGCCCTTGGCCAGGGCATCACAGCATGGTGGAGCAGAACCATTTCTATTGTGCACCAGGAAGCAAAAAGGAAGAGGAAGAGGATAAGAGCTGGTTCCCACAATCCCCTTCAAGGACATGCCCACAATGCCCTAGGACCTCCCATAATGCCCTCTCACAAGGTCCCACCTCCTGAAGACCTGCAGCTCCCCTGCCCTGGGAACCAAGCCTTCAACACACAGACACACACCTATATTTAACTCATAGCAAAGCCCTGACCTCCATGCATCTTACATTCTTAGGTGCTGAGGGTTAGGACTTCGACATAAGAGTTGGGGACACATTCAGCCCCCACGCTAATGAGAGTAGTCACAGCTGGACATAAGATCACAACCATGGTCCTTAGAGGCTCTGACTGAGCCGGCTCTAGGTGGCCTTCCCTGAGGGAGTGACATTTGATCTGAGACTTGAAAGAAGGGTGGACTGAACAAAGAAAGAGGGAACAGCAGTTCAGGCAGCGGGAACAGAATGTGCCATGAGGTTTGTAATGCCGGGCGGGGCGTGTGAAGACTGAAGGACAGTGAGTAGCAGGCACGTCTGTGGATGACTTTGGAGACGGCAGAACTGACATCAGATGCAAATCGTCTGAGAACTGCCCTCTTTTCTTTCTTTTGTTTCATCTTTTACATTTTTTCCTTTTTATTAGTGCATTATAATCATGCACAATAGTGAAATTCATTTCTTTTCTTCTTTCTTTGGTGATAAGGTTTATTTATTTATTTATTATTTTGCTACTGGGAATTAAACCCAGGGGCACTTTACCACTGAATGCATCCCCAGCCCCAACCCTTTTTATTTTTTCCTTTGAGACCGGGTCTTGTTTACTTGCTGTCTTGCTGAGACTGACCTTGAACTTGTGATCCTCCTACCTCAGCCACCCCAGTCACTGGGATTACAAGCATGTGCCACGGCACTCAGCTCTGAGACTTTTAAAACACAGATCCCAGGGGGGTGTGGTGGCACACACCTGTAATCCCAGTGACTATGGAGGTTGAGGGAGCAATTTAGAGATACCCTCCACAACTTGGCGGCACCAGTTTCAAAATCAAAAACAGAAAGGGCTGGATGTAGCTCAGTTGGAAATTGCTCCTGGATTCAATCCCCAGTACCAAAAAACGAAACAAAACAAAACAAAACAGATCCCAGGCCCACTGGATCAGAATGCCCAAGGGGAAGGACCCAGGAGTCTGCATTTCCTTCCAGATTTTTCATCTTGAAAAATATTGCTCTCACCTAGATTCACCAGTTGTTAACAGCTTGCTTATTTTTGCTTTCTCTCTCCCTCCTTCACCTTCTCCCCAGCATGCATTTCCTAAAAATAAGGACCTGTGCCTCCGTAACCACCATGTCACTGTCATATCCAAGGATACTAACCTCAATGCCGCAGTATCTCCCACTATACAGACAGCATTTAAATTCCCAGCTGCCTGTGGCATTTCTTTTATAGCTATTTACTTTTCCCATCAAGGGTCCCACGTTACGTATTTTTCTTGAACTCCCTTTAGTCTCTTTTAGTTGAGCAACTCCCTGTCTTTTTTCAAAAAGTGATATTAACTCGAGGCTTGTAGAATGTCCCACATTTTAGATTTGTCTAAATTTTCCTCATGATTAAAATCAGGTTAAGTATTTTTGGCAAGAATATGACATAGAAGGTGCTGGGTACATCTTATTGCATCACATCACGGGGAGAACAATGTCAGGTTGTCCCCTCTGGGTGATGCTGAGTTCGATCCTTCAGTTGAGGAGGAGACAGCAAGAGCTCTCCACTGTAAAGGTCCGTGGCCCCCTTTATAATTACCAACTACTCTGGGGCATGCTATTTTGCTCTCCTGTTACCCAGTGACCCTTCACTCATGGCTTTTGTATCCAATGCTGACTTTTATTCCCTCAAGCAATTACTGTATTGGTGATTGCAAAATGGAACCCCCATTTTAAATAAGGGCCCCAGATGGTTCTTCCCCTCAGGGAATTTGGGGAACCCTATTTAAGACAAAGTAAGGGATTCAGGAGGATGGGATGTTGCTACCAAAACTGTTGAAGGTATTAGCTGTTCATTAGACTTGGTTGCAATGCTCAGTCCTAGGCTCCATCCTGTATCAAAGACCACAGGGGTAGAAAGCAACATTCTCAACGACCCTGTCTCCTTCTCTTCTTCTCCAGACATTTCTGTGCTCCCCCTAATTTGACGAACAGGGACAGTGATCTTGACCCCTGTATACATTGCCAAGTTTCATTTGCCAAACTCATGGGGAGTGTTTTGCTTTTTTTGTTGGTGTGTGTGTGTGTGTGTGTGTGTGTGTGTTTCAAATTAAACTTTCAGTGACTTTGATTGAAATGGTTTGGGGTCAAGTCTAGGTAACAAAAAATTTTAAAGGTTCTTTAGTGAGCCCAGTGCACTGCTGGGACTGAGAGCAACCGAGCAGGGTTTTCCATAAACTGAATATGAAAATGAAAACCTAGAAAATCTAAAAAGAAAAGATAACCAGTCCACCCCCACTCCTTGTTCCTGAATTCTAGCAGCATCTCAGGACAGGGATCACCTGCCAGCCGCAAACACCTGGTGGTCCCTCCAGGTTCCCACTGTGCAGACAGTTATGGGGAGCATACAAATGAGGTAGAGAAAAGGTTACTTCCCTCAAAAGTGTGAGGGACGTGGGAAAAAACCACACATCCAAACACACCGAGTATTGTACAATTGGAGCTTATGGAACAGGAAACCGGCACTGGAAGAGGAAACGACCGCCCAGTGAGCTCAGGCCAGAGCCGGACTCTTCCCCGGAATGCCTTTCTCCCCACTCGGCTCAGTTTTACTTCAGACCACATGGCACCCTTGCACTTCCTGCACTGCTGTCCGGGGGTCTGGCCCCAAGCCAACACCATCTAGCAGCATCAACAAGAAGACAGGAGCCCCTGAGTCAGGCTCATGTGAGCCCGGCACTGGGCTGTTTGTTGAGTGGGTACAGCCAGCCAGCCCCTGCCCAGCAGCTGCTGGCAGGAGTCACTGGATCGAATTGTCTTTAGAATGCATCCGGAGGCTCGGATTAGCTCATTTTTCAGATTCAAGTGTCTCTAGGGCTCACCTTGCGTCGTAGCAACCTTGCAGCTCAGCAACCTTGCAGCTCACCCCAATTCTACCTTCTATGGAAGGTATATCTATCTGAATTGGTTAAGTTGTAGTTGACATGTAGACATGTAGTTAATTCTATATTTATAAAATCAGTGCTTCAGGTTTATTTTCAGGTCCTCAGTATTTTTCATAGCCTCTTAGAACTTTCTTTGGCCCTGAAATTGTATTGTTATATTGTGTGCATGCATGGACAGCTATCAACAAATCCCACCATTATGCACCACTATAATGCACCAAAAACAAAAGTTATGGAAAAAAAAAAAGAATGTTCTTTGGTCTTGAACTATATCTTAAATATCTTACTATAGATGACCATAGATGTACCATAGATGACCTTGAAATAAAGGATGGGACTTTCCTGTCTGGGATAGATGAGAGAACAATTTGGAGGACACTGGAAGTGTTGGTTTCAAGGATTGAGTATAGTTTAACCTTTTTTTGGTTGGGGGAGGGTAAAAACTTGTTGATAATTCACACACCATACAATTCATCCATTTAAAGTATACAATTCAGCTGGTTGTGGTGGTGCACGTCTGTAATTCCAGCAGCTTGGGAGGCTGAGGCAGGAGGATCAAAAATTCAAAGCCAGCCTCGGCAAAAGTGAGGCGTTAAGCAACTCAGTGAGACCCTGTCTCTAAATAAAATACAAAGTAGGGCTGGGGATGTGGCTCAGTGGTTGAGTGCCTCTGAGTTCAATCCTCAGTAACTGCACCCTCAAATAAAAAACTAAAGTATACAATGCAAGGGTTTTTAGTACACGCATGATTGTGTGGCCATCTACAATCAACTTCAGGACATTTCATCATCCCAAAATGAAACACCCCTTACCAGTCATCTCCCAGTTGCCCTGGAAAATACTCTCCCAGCTCCAGACAACCACTAATCTGCTTTCAGTCTCTATGCATTTGGTCTGTTCTGGATTTTCAAACAGAATCATACAACATGTGGCCCATTTCACAGTGCAATGTAAACACATGTTGCAACATGTGTCAGTGCTTTGTCCCTTTCAATTACCAAATAATACCACATAGTGTAGATGTATTACATTTTATTTATTATTTATTGCCTGATGGACATTGCACCTTTTTTTTTTTTTTTGGTGTTGCTGGGGATTGAACCCAGGGCCTTGTGCACTTAAGGCAAGCACTCTACCAACTGAGCTATGGCCCCAGTCTGGTCATTTTTTTTTTAATTTTTAATTTTTTCCCCTATTCTGAACATTTTTGAACAAGTTTTTGTGTGTGTGCATGTTATTATTTCTTGTGAGAACCTACCTAGGGGTGGAGTTGCTGGGTCATCTGGTAACTTTATGTTTAATATTTTGAGGAAAGGTCGGTTTTTCAAAGCAGTGATATCATTTTACTTTTCCATCAGTGAAGAACGAGAGTTCCCCTTTCTCCATATCCTTACCAACCTTGTTATTGTTTGAATTTTTTTCTATTATAGCCAACCTAGTAGGTACAGAGCAGTGTATTATTTTGGTTTTGGTTTGCATTTCCTTGCAGTTAATGATGTTATCTTTTTGTGTGCTTATTGGCCAATTATGTACCTTCTTTGGAGAAATGGCTATTCAGATTCCATACCAGTACTGGGGAATGAACACAGGGGCTCTCTATATGACCAAGCTACACCCCTAACTCTTTTTATTTTTTTTATTTTGAGACAGGGTTTTGCTAAGTTTCCCAGACTGGACTTGAACTTGTGATTATTCTGCCTCAGTCTCCCGAGTTGCTGGGGATTACAGGTGTGTCCCACCATAACTGCCATCATTGCATAATTAAAGGTCACAAAGATTATTCTTATGCTTTCTTCTGAGAGTTTTATAATTTTAGTCCCAACATTTGAGTCTGATCCATTTGGGGTTCATTTTGTATGGTGTGGGGTAGGGGTCCAGTTCATTGTTTTGCACCTGCCTATCCAGTCATCCCAGCTCTATTCAGTTGAACAGAATATTCTTTCTTCACTAAGTTGCTGTAGTACTCTTGTTGAAAACTGATTGAACATGTATATCTTTTATGTCTGGACTCTCAGTTTTATTCCAATGACCTATGGGTCCCTTCTTTTGCCCTTACCACACTATCTTGATTACGGTAGCTTTGTAGTTTGAAATCAAGAAGGGTGAGCCCCCCAATGCACTAGACAGTATGCTTTAACTCTTGACATCAACCCTGTGAGACATGTGAATGAACAACACAATACGGGGATTTGGGACGTCCTCTCCCACTTAAGACATCATTTCAGGGACACAGGCTCCAGGTTCTACCCATGCCTTGGAGAGATGGATTACGGCCTTCTCAGCCCGCAGTTCTTCATTATAAATCAATGGAAACATTCTGCAGAGAACAATGGTCCCCTTGGGTTATTTTAAACGTCACTGTAAGTCTTTCCCACCTGCTCTGCTCTCTAATTGCTGCTACTGAAGCAGAGTCATTCACAAACTGGATTATTAATGAACAGGGCAAGTGAAGGGGGACTTCAGGGGACTTGGGAAGGGCCTGTGGCCCTGGAGCAGGCATAACCAACCTATAAATTTTTCACTCCTTCAAGAAAAGTTACTGAGTTTTCTTAGCAAAGAGGAAATCACTTAAACTCAGGTGGTGCCTTCAAGCCTCAAAAGAATATTGCTCACAAATAATGACCCAGAGTTCTCCAAACGAGACTGCTACAAATTGAATTTACTGGATAGAGCCCCAGACTCCCCAAACCTAATCTGCCACCCCACCCCCCAGCTTGTTGGCCCTGGGGTGCCTAGGGCTCTAATCTGGGTGCCCAGGAAAGTTCAGGAAACAAAGCCCTTTGTTGAAAAGAGAACCCTATTGTTCTAAGGCCAGTGTTCAGCAAGTGTGGATTCCAGAGAATGTTTTGGGTTGGGTTTTTCCCCCTTTGTTTATTAACTTTCTCTCCTCTTCTTGGGGGGAGGAGGGCTTGGTTTTCAACAGCAACTTAAAGGTAGTTAAATCTATTGTTGTGTTAAGAAAGGCAAAGGGCGCAGGGCCTTGTGCCCCAGAAGGGACTTGGATTCAAAGACAGAAAGCAGGCACCTGTTATGTTTTGCGTGTTTGTTTTATTTATCTATTTTTTATTTATTTATTTATTTATTTATTTTTTATTGTATACATATGGGATACATGTTGTTTCTCTATTTGTACATAGAGTCAAGGCATACCATTTGTGTAATCATACGTTTACATAGGGCAATGATGTTTATTTTTTTCCTTCCCCCCCACTGCTCCCACCCCTCTTTTCCCTCTATACAGTCCTTCTTTCCTTCATTCTTACCGCTCTCCTTATCCCTAACCCTAAACCTAACCCTAAACTTAATGCTAACACCTCCCACCCCCCATTATATGTCCTCATCCGCTTATCAGCGAGATCATTTGTCCTTTAGTTTTTTGAGATGGCTTATCTCACTTAGCATGATATTCTCCAATTTCATCCATTTGCCTACAAATGCCATAATTTTATCATTCTTCATTGAGGAGTAATATTCCATTGTATATATATATGCCACAGTTTCTTTATCCATTCATCAACTGAAGGGCATCTAGGTTGGTTCCACAATCTGGCTATGGTGAATTGAGCAGCAATGAACATTGATGTGGCTGTATCTCTGTAGTAAGCTGATTTTAAGTCCTTTGGGTATAGGCCAAGGAGTGGGATAGCTGGGTCAAATGGTGGTTCCATTCCAAGCTTTCTGAGGAATCTCCACACTGCTTTCCAGAGTGGCTGCACTAATTTGCAACCCCACCAGCAATGTATGAGTGTTCCTTTTTCACCACATCCTCGCCAACACCTATTGTTGCTTGTATTCTTGATAATCGCCATTCTAATTGGGGTGAGATGAAATCTTAGGGTAGTTTTGATTTGCATTTCCCTTATTACTAGGGATGTTGAACATTTTTTCATATATCTGTTGATTACTTGTACATCTTCTTCTGTGAAGTGTCTGTTCATTTCCTTAGCCCATTTGTTGATTGGATTATTTGTATTCTTCGTGTAGAGTTTTTTGAGTTCTTTATAGATTCTGGAAATTAGTGCTCTATCTGAGGTATGGTTGGCAAAGATATTCTCCCACTCTGTAGGCTCTCTCTTCACATTTCTGATAGTTTCCTTTGTTGAGAGAAAGCTTTTTAGTTTGAATCTATCCCAGTTGTTGATTCTTGCTTTTATTTCTTGTGCTATGGGTGCCCTGTTAAGGAAGTCTGATCCTAAGCCAACAAGTTGAAGATTTGGACCTACTTTTTCTTCCATAAGATGCAGGGTCTCTGGTCTGATTCCGAGGTCCTTGATCCATTTTGAGTTGAGTTTTGTGTAGGGTGAGAGATAGGGGTTTAATTTCATTCTATTGCATATGGTTTTCCAGTTTTCCCAGCACCATTTGTTGAAGAGGCTATCTTTTCTCCATTGCATATTTTTGGAACCTTTGTCTAGTATGAGAAAATTGTATTTATTTGGGTTTGTGTCCATGTCCTCTATTCTGTACCATTGATCTACCTGTCTATTTTGGTACCAATACCATGCCGTTTTTGTTACTATTGCTTTGTAGTAGAGTTGAAGATCTGGTATTGCAATACTCCCTGCTTCGCTCTTGCTACTGAGGATTGCTTTAGCTATTCTAGGATTTTTATTCTTCCAGATGAATTTCATAATTGCTTGCTCTATTTCTGTAAGGTACATCATTGGGATTTTAATTGGAATTGCATTGAATCTGTATAGCACTTTTGGTAGTATGGCCATTTTGACAATATTAATTCTTTCTATCCAGGAACATGGGAGATCTTTCCATCTTCTAAGGTTTTCTTTAATTTCTTTCTTTAGTGTTCTGTAGTTCTCATTGTAGAGGTCTTTCACCTCTTTTGTGAGATTGATTCCCAAGTATTTTATTTTTTTCGATGCTATTGTGAATGGGGTAGTTTTCCTAATTTCTCTTTCTGAAGATTCATCACTTATGTATAAAAATGCATTGGATTTATGAGCATTGATCTTGTAACCTGCTACTTTACTGAATTCACTTATGAGTTCTAAAAGTTTTCTGGTGGAATTTCCAGGTTCCTCTAAATATATAATCATGTCATCAGCGAACAGGGATAGTTTGAGTTCTTCTTTTCCTATTCGTATCCCTTTAATTTCTTTGGTCTGCTAATTGCTCTGGCCAGAGTCTCAAGGATGATGTTGAATAGAAGTGGTGAAAGAGGGCATCCCTGCCTTGTTCCAGTTTTTAGGGGGAACGCTTTCAATTTTTCTCCATTTAGAATGATATTAGCCATGGGTTTAGCGTAGATTGCCTTTAAAATGTTAAGGAATGTTCCCACTACCCCAATTTTTTCTAGTGTTTTGAGCATGAAGGGATGCTGTATTTTATTGAATGCTTTTTCTGCATCTATTGAAATAATCATGTGATTCTTAACTTTAAGTCTGTTGATATGGTGAATGACATTTATTGATTTCCGAATGTTGAACCAACCTTGCATCCCTGGGATAAAACCCACTTGATCGTAGTGCACTATCTTTTTAATATATATTTGTATGCAATTTGCTAAAATTTTGTTGAGAATTTTTGCGTCGATGTTCATTAAGGATATTGGTCTGAAATTTTCTTTCCTCGATGTGTCTCTGTCTGGTTTAAGTAACAGGGTGATATTGGCTTCATAGAACGAGTTTGGGAGGGTTCCCTCCTCTTCTATTTCATGGAATACTTTGAGGAGTATTGGAATGAGCTCTTCTTTAAAGGTTTTGTAGAACTCGGCTGAGAACCCATCTGGTCCTGGACTTTTCTTTGTTGGTAGGCTTTTGATGACCTCTTCTATTTCATTGCTTGAAATTGGTTTATTTAAGTTGTGTATGTCCTCCTCGTTCAGTTTAGGTAATTCATATGTCTCTAGAAATTTGTTGATGTCTTCGAGGTTTTCTGTTTTGTTGGAGTATAGATTTTCGAAATAGCTTCTAATTATGTTTTGTATTTCACTCGTGTCTGTTGTGATGTTTCCTTGTTCATTCCGAATTTTAGTAATTTGAGTTTTCTCCCTCTTTCTCTTTTTTAGTGTGGCTAAGGGTTTATCAATTTTATTTATTTTTTCAAAGAACCAACTATTTATTTTGTTAATTTTTCCAATTGTTTCTTTTGTTTCGATTTCGTTGATTTCGGCTCTGATTTTAACTATTTCCTGTCTTCTACTACTTTTGGTATTGGTCTGCTCTTCTTTTTCTAGCGCTTTGAGCTGTAGTGTTAAGTCATTTATTTGTTGATTTCTACTTCTTTTTTTGTATGCGCCCCATGAAATAAATCTTCCTCTAAGTATTGCTTTCAGAGTGTCCCAGAGATTTTGATATGATGTGTCTTTGTTCTCGTTTCTAAGAATTTTTTTATCTCCCTCCTGATGTCTTCTGTTATCCATTCATCATATAATAGTGTATTATTTAATCTCCAGGTATTGGAGAAGTTTCTGTTTTTTATTCTGTCATTTATTTCTAATTTCAATCCATTATGATCTGATAGAGTACAAGGTAGTATCTCTATCTTCTTGTATTTGCTAACAGTAGCTTTGTGGCATAAAATATGGTCTATTTTAGAGAAGGATCCATGTGCTGCTGAGAAGAAAGTGTATTCGTTCTTTGTTGGATGGTATATTCTATATATGTCCATTAAGTCTAAATTGTTGATTGTGTTGTTGAGATCTATAGTTTCTTTATTCAATTTTTGTTTGGACGATCTATCCAGTGGTGAGAGAGGTGTGTTAAAATCGCCTAGTATTATTGTATTGTGGTCTATTTGATTTCTGGAATTGAGAAGGATTTGTTTGATGTACGTGGATGAGCCAATGTTCGGGGCATAGATATTTATGATTGTTAAGTCTTGCTGATTTATGCTTCCCTTAAGCAGCATGTAATGTCCTTCTTTATCCCTTCTGACTAGTTTTGGTTTGAAGTTCACATTATCTGAAATGAGGTGGATACTCCAGCTTTTTTGCTGTGTCCGTGTGCATGGTATGTTTTTCCCCATCCTTTCACCTTTAGTCTATGGGTGTCTCTTTCTATGAGATGAGTCTCTTGCAGGCAGCATATTGTTGGATTTTTCTTTTTAATCCAATCTGCCAGTCTGTGTCTTTTGATTGATGAATTCAGGCCATTAACATTCAGGGTTATTATTGTGATATGATTTGTATTCCCAGTCAATTGACTCATATTTGTTTTTGACATGATTTGGTTTCTCCTTTATTTGGCTATTCCTTTAGGCTAGCGCCTCCTGTTGCTGATTTGCATCGTTGTTTTTCATCTCTTCCTCATGGAATATTTTGCTGAGAATGTTCTGTAATGCTGGCTTTCTTTTTGTAAATTCCTTTAGCTTTTGTTTATCATGGAAGGATCTTATTTCATCGTCAAATTTGAAGGTAAGTTTTGCTGGGTATAAGATTCTTGGTTGGCATCCGTTTTCTTTCAGGGCTTGGTAAATGTTGTTCCAGGCCCTTCTAGCTTTTAGGGTCTGGATTGAAAAATCTGCTGATATTTTTATTGGTTTCCTTCTGAATGTAATTTGATTCTTTTCTCTCGCGGCCTTTAAAATTCTGTCTTTATTTTGTATGTTAGGTATTTTCATAATAATGTGCCTTGGTGTGTGTCTGTTGTAATTTTGTATGTTTGGAGTTCTATAAGCCTCTTGTACTTGGTTTTCCCATTTCATTCTTCAGATTTGGGAAATTTTCTGTATTATTTCATTGAATAGATTGCTCATTCCTTTGGTTTGTTTCTCTAAGCCTTCCTCAATCCCAATAATTCTTAAATTTGGCCTTTTCATGATATCCCATAATTCTTGTAGATTTCTGTTCATGATTTCTTACCATCTTTTCTGTTTGGCCAACTTTGTTTCAAGATTAAATAATTTGTCTTCAATGTCGGAGGTTCTGTCTTCCAGGTGTTCTATCCTATTGGTTATGCTTTCTATGGAGTTTTTAACTTGGTTTATTGTTTCCTTCATTTCAAGTATTTCAGTTTGTTTTTTTTTTCAGTATCTCTAACTCTTTATTGAAATGATCTCTTGCTTCCCGTATTTGGTCTTTTAACTGTTGATTGGTGCGATCATTTAATGCCTGCATTTGCTCTTTCATCTCCTCCTTCAATGCCTGCATTTGCTCTTTCATCTCCTCATTAGCTTCCCTGATCGTTTTAATTACTGTACATTCTGAACTCCCTTTCTGACATTTCTTCTGCTGTGCTGTCATTGGGTTTATTGATGTAGTATCTAGGTTTGTTTGGGACATTTTCTTCCCTTGTTTTCTCATATTGGTCAGCTGTCAGTGGGACCCTGAGATATTGCAGTTTTCTGCTATTGGCTTATAGTGTCCCCTACTGGTTCCACGGTTTGGAGCTGGCTCTGTGTGGAAAGGCTCTCACTGTGGGCCTGCACCATGCAGCTGGCCGTGTGGGAGGAGCCCACTGCCTGAGTGTGGAAGGCTACCTTGGGAAGACTCTAGCTGCCCTGCCCGGCTCCGATAAGCCACCTCTATCTGGGCCTGCCACCTGGCCGAGCTTTACCCAGTGGCAGACTCACCCGTGGCTCTATTTCAGTCCTGAGTCTCTCAATGCCTCCCCTTCTTAACTCCTGGGTTCTGGAGAGAATGGGGGTGCAGTCACCCTCTAGGCCGCCATCTTGGATCGCCCGTGAAGAGAGCCTGCAACCGGAGTGGGCAGAGCCACCTGAAGAGGTCTCTGGCTGCCCTGCCCTGATCCCAGAGGCTGCTTGCGGACCGAAGCTCTCCGTTGGTTTGGGGGTTTGTGGCTGGTTCTATGTAGAAAAGCCTCTCACTGGGCGGTCTGGTCTGAGAAGCTAGCCTTGAAAGGCACCTCCCACCGCAGGGGTCCAGGCTACTTGGGGAAGTCCTGGCTGCGCTATCCTGGTCCCTGAAGCTGCTTGCGGCGTGCCAGGAGTTACGCTGTGCTGCGCTGGCTCCAGGGACTTCGGAGCTTGTTCTGGTCAGAAAGGCTCTCACTAGTGGCCCCATCCGGGAAACCTGGAGAAGCTGGCTGTGTGGGCAGGGGCCACCACTGGAGTGCGCAGGGCTGCCTGTGGAAGACTCTAGCTGCCCTGCCCGGCTCCGATAAGCCACCTCTATCTGGGCCTGCCACCCAGCTGAGCTTTACCCAGTGGGCAGACTCACCCGTGGCTCTATTTCAGTCTGAGTCTCTCAATGCCTCCCCTTCTTAACTCCTGGGTTCTGGAGCGACTGGGGGTGCAGTCACCCTCTAGGCCGCCATCTTGGATCGCCCCGTGAAGAGAGCCTGCAGCCCGGAGTGGGCAGAGCCTGCCTGAAGAGGTTCGCTGGCTGCCCTGCCCTGATCCCAGAGGCTGCTTGCAGATCGAAGCTCTCTGTTGGTTCGGGGGCTTGTGGCTGGTTCTATGTAGAAAGCCTCTCACTGGGTGTTCTGCTCTGAGAAGCTAGCCTTGAAAGGCACCTCCCACGGCAGGGGTCCAGGCTACTTGGGGAAGTCTCTGGCTGCCCTATCCTGGTCCCTGAAGCTGCTTGTGTGCTGCAGCTGCGCTGGCTCCAGGACTCAGAGCTTGTTCTGGTCAGAAAGGCTCTCACTAGCCGCGTGTTTGTTTTATTGCGTTTGCATTTTTAGCATGAAAGCTCAGGGAAGCAGCCCAGGTCTAGATCCCGCACATCTTCAAATGGCAGATGTCAGCAGAGGTACGACCGCTTCCTTCCTCCTTTGCTTCACCTCCCTTCTTTCCAGAAAGAGGAAATGATGCTAGTCCACACCGCAGGTCACACCCACGTGTTCCCACTTGTCTCGCTTTCCTGGCCTGGGAGACCTGTCCCCACAGACCTGTTCCTAGGGCAAGACCTGGTCGCGACCCCGGACGTCCTGGGAAGCCTGAAGGCTGACTGCGCGCGCGCACGCGCGCGCGCGCGCGGGCCCTCAAGGTAGGATACTTGAATTCTTGGCACTGGCGCTGTTCTATGTGACCGTGGGCAGGTCACTACTCCTTCTGGAGCTTCACGATGCTCATCTGTCAAATGGGAGCAAGAATGCCTTTCTCCAGTTCCTCCTTTCCATGGTGGGAGTAGGTGGAGGAAGCGCTCCATCTCATCTCCTTCCGTTTCCTGTTGCTCAAAAAGAGTCCCTTCGCCCCCGGGAGCCCCAGGACCTTTCTCCTAGCTCCCTTAGAAGCAGGCTGGTGTTGAGTGGGCCCACCCCACGCCAGCGACTCAGGCCCCGCCTGCGGGGAGGAGCCCAAAGGCGGCCGTGGAGGCTCCGTGGTGGAGCAGAGCTGGTTCTGTCGCCGCACCAGCAGATGCGGCTTGGGGACCTACCGACTGAGCCAGGGCCGGGAGCCGCCAGGGGCAGGGCTCAGGAGAACGGGTGAGTTCCCCGGTGGTGGCGCCTTCCTCCCTGCGCTCCGCGGCTTGACAGGGCGAGGGACAAGAATCCGGGCGGGGAGGCGGTCTCGGCTTCTGATAACCTGGTTGGGGGCGAAGGACTTAAGATAACTTGGCGGAGGGACACTAGAAAAGCGGGTACCGGAGCTCAGGGCTGGGGTTGGAGTGGGGGCGTCCTCCCGCGTCTCGAGCTCCCATGACTAGGCTGGTTGAGGAGGGCACAGGCAGGTTATTAGCTGGGCTGTAGGGGCGCGATCTTGGGGAGGAAAGGGGGTCTTCAGAGGGTTCTGACTGTTGGGCCGCTGTCTGCCGGGGTCCGCAGTGTCCGGCGGTGGAAGCCACAGAGCACTAAACACTACCCGCGCCAGTCTCCGGACTGGGCAGGGGGGCGCCACCCCCCTCGCGTGGCGGCGCCTGGTCCCCGCAGGTAGCAGGCAGGGCACTGGGAGCGCTCCTGCCCAGGCGGGAAAGGTCCCCAGGGCTTGTACCCAGGCGAGCAGACCTGCCCCGCCGCGGGATCCCCGGTGTCCGCCGGCAAGGGGAGACCCCCGCGTTGTAGTTCCATGGGAGGCGTGAGCCGGGCCTCTCCCCAGGGCCGCTGTGTGTTGGATGCCTGGTCCCTGGCGCCAGGAGCTCTCTTTCCTTACCGCCAAGTCCCGCGCGTAGGACTCTGGCAGGGAGCTAGCGCCCCCGAGCGCCTAGGGTGGGCAGACATCGTACAATCCTCTCTAAAAAGAGGTCAAGCAGAGGGGTCTCCCCCAAGGTCACCTGGCGAACCCAGATCGCCCCGGGTGGGGAACCAGGAGGGGGCGGCGCTCGCTATCCACCTCCTTTCCTGTTACAGACTCCCTTCCTCTGCTTTCCCCTATCGGGTCGGGCCTCTGGCTTCACTGAAAATGCTGTTGATGCAGCTCCCAATCCCAGGTGGAAAATTGAGCCTAGGCGAGCTGTGAATCTGGCCCTCCCGGGAGCCCAGCTGCACGCCACCACCACGCGCCAGGCCCAGGACCCGGCGCTGCTTGTAATCTCCAGAGCGGAGGGAGAGAGATGCGGCTGCATAAGCGCTTCTCAGAACCGAAAGCCGAGCTGCTTGCGCGCCCATGTGATTAGATTCACATAATGGGCCCCTGTTCTCGCTGTCAGAAGCGCCCATCAGTTCCCCGCAGCCCGGAGCACCAGGTGCTGCTTCTGAATCGCCCTCTGTAGAGGACCCGGAGCCCCTGATGTACCAGGCGCCCTTTCCCGCCGGGATTTCTGGCATAGGCCTGCAGTTAGCCGCCTCGGCCCGCGGGGGTACTTCCCTGTGCGCCCTGCCATTTCCTGCGGCTGTGGAAGCACCAGTAGAAAACCTTCCAACGGAAATGTCTCCTTCCAGGCTGCTAACAAAGCTTCTCAGCTCAGCCCGCGACCAGCTGTCTGCCCAAAGGGCAAGGCACTTGGCCTCCTGAGCCCTAGAGGTCTCTATTGAAACGGGGCTACCCAGGCCGTGGGATGAGGAGTGCCAGGCCTGCAAAGCGCTTGGTGCAGTGGAGCATGGGAGGGTGAGCCCTCCTAGGCAAACGCCAGCGCCTTCAATACTGGTTAGAGCTGGGCGTGTCTCTTAGGTGCCTAAGTGGAGCCCTGGTGGGTGGTTCTGCAGGGGCTGGGGGAGTTTCTACATCTTCCTCCCTAGTTCTGTCACAGAGAGCCAGCTTGCAGGAGGCAGTGGGGGCCGGCTAATCCTTCCAGAGTGCTGTCTGCTCATGGGGCCTTTCCCAACAATCCCCCCACCCCTTCTCTCCCACCTGTCACCCAAATCCCATGTTTTCCACCCCAGTCCCTAGGATACTTCAGGCAAGGGCCACTCTGGACCTTCAAGTTTTGGGGTCTGACCAACAGGGTCTCCCCAGCTCTTCCTGGCCCCAGCTCTTCCCAGTCTCTGGGATGTCTTCTTTTAGGAAGACCACTGAATCCTTCCTTCACCTCTTTTGGTCTCCTCCTGCTGTGACACTCACTTGTAGCTCTGTGGTTCAGGTGCCAGGGCCCAGTGCTTCCTGTTGCTCTCTGGACCTTCCCTGGTTGGAAGTGCATGGTGGGAACGGCTGATGCCCGGGGCCTGCTCAGACTTTGTTCTCTCTGCTAATTGAGCAAGAGTGGAGGTTAAATTCTAAGTCTGGCCATTAACTCTTTTCAGGAGCCCAAGGGGATGTTGAGGCAGAGATGTATTTCCCCCTAAGGCTAGAACTTTTTGCAGAGCTCATTTGGCACCCTTGAAAAGTCTGATCTAGGTTCTTCTCAAAACCAACTCCATACTCAGACTGAACTGTCTCTGACCAACAGAGGCTGAGCCAGTCTGGTTTAGCAGATTGTCAAGGCATATACCTTGATTCCATGCTGTTCTAGGCTCTCAGGACTCCTGCTGGGAGGCAGAGAGTAAGGAGGGAAGTACTGGCCAGTTGGCTAGTAATATTGGTAAAATTATATTGTTTTACTGTGTGAACATATGAATAGGTAACAAAAATCCCATCATTATGTACAACAAGACCAGGGCACAAAGTCCTCTCCCGCCCACAGCCTGCCACTGCCATCCCCAAAGCATCATCCCATGCTAGCCAGGCTTTCTTGACCATTCACGAAAAGGAAGGGTTAGCATACTGAAACTGACCTTCTCAACAGTTTTTCTAGAATTTTCTAACATATATATTGCAAATTACTACTGCTAGTTCTGTCTAAGCTTCTACTTGCCTAAAACCATACCTGTTCATATTTTCAAAGTTTCGAACAGTAGATATCATGGTACTTTACATAACACTAAAACCCTCAGTTGTTCAAATAAACTCCTAAGTAACTTCTAGTAAAAAAAGATGGAAGGAAGGACATAATTGCTTCGTTAAATGTGATATACGCATTTCTAAAACAAACCATTGAAGTTTGCATTTTTGCCACTTTTGGAATACAAAGAAGGAACATGTTGATTGTATTTCCTCCATCTCAGATTTTATCATACTTGACGTTATCATTTATACAGTTATGTGTTCTAGTTGCTTTGTGCACTCTATACAGATAGGCCTATGGCCATCCTCAGTACCTAACCACATGCTTGACTCATAGTAGGCACTTCATAAATATTTGTTAACCAAATGGATGAGCTTTGAAGGCAGACACATGTATATTTGTCCTCTAGTTTTATTACTCTCTGGTTGTGAACATGGGCAACTTCACTTTTCTGAGTGAGTTTAATTTCTCTTCTGTAAGATGGAAGGAAAAATTTTCACTTAATTTTCCTGGCTCCTAAAGAACACACTGTTTGTAATGCATAGTGCCTGGCCTAACACAGAAGATACACAACACTGATTAGTTTTCCCATTTTAAGTTCAATTTCTTTCTATGAGTTTTAGTGAATTGCTTGCCACTCCAAGTGATTTTTCCTGATAGTTTTTGGAAACCTATGCAATGCTGATAGAGAAGTCACTAATTTATAATATGTTCATTCCCTTGACAATCATTATGTGAACGTATTTCAAAGACCATACTGCTGTAAGTACAGAAAAGCAAGTGCCATTTGTGATTAACTAGAACAAGAAGGCTGGATGTGACTGGAAAGACCAGCATGGGAAGTGAATATAGAACCCTGGGTTGCAGAGGGTGAGGGATCAGACATTAAGTGCCCAGCAGTATAGTTGTTAATCCAGGAATGACTACCTGTGTTGGAGCAACTCATGAACAAATCATAGACAACAACATCAGTGCACACAGCATTTGCTGAGTTAAAAAATGGAACTAACATTTGAATGACATTAATTTTTTTACTTTTGTATTTTTATTTATTTTATTTTTTAAAAATTTGTATTTGTTGGACAACATTCCTTGAGCACTTACTGTGTGTGGTACCATGAATAGGTGGATTCACATATGGATCTCTCTTAACTTAAGAAGCAGTAGCTCAGTGGTAAAACTCAGGCTCCAGAGTATAGTTTCCATCCTATGGACTCTTCTGCTTAATGACTGCATGAAGAAGCACATTACTTCAATTCTCTTACCACAGTTTCCTCACCTGTGAAAGAGTGGTGTCAACAGTAACTCTCTCACAAAATGTTTGTGGTCACCAAGTGATTCAATGCATATAAAAGTACTTAGAACTGCGTGTGTACATGAAGAGGACTCAGTCGGTTTAACTGTTGGGGTTTGATCTGTACTTACTCATTCTTTCTAAAGTTGAAAGGGTTGGTGAATGTATGACAGAAAACAGCTGGGTTTGAAAATCATTTTTCCTCTTACAAGCCTCATTCTCCTCATCTGAAAATAGAAGTCAGAGGATCTGGCTCAAAAGATGTGTAAGCTGTCCCTGGATTTAAAGAGAACAAGATCAAGTGTTAATAGTGACCAGGAAAATGTTAAACCAAGTTTCAAACTGCAGGTAATGAGTATCAGGGAAAATGGACTGCTGACCCCAGACCAAGGCAGTAGGGGTCAGAGATCCATTCTCTTGGGCACTAATAAATAAGGACCCAAATGTCTGTGATAGACATCTCCAATATTGACAGAGAAGACAACCTTGAGACACAGGGATGCCAAGTGAATCTTCAAATGTGTAATTCAAGTGAGCTCACATTCTCTCAGGCCTCCACTGATTGTGCATCTAAGAGAAAAAAAATCTAGACTTCTGCAACCTGCATCCTAGTTCTTCCTGAACCTACTTTCAGTCCAGTTTCAGCACCATCTCCCTTTCAAGGTTGCTAAGATATTGGCTCTTTCCTCTCCATGCACATAGCCATCTCACTTTTTTCTCTCCTGCTCAAGTTCTGCATAACCTTCAAGTCTTGGCCACAGGCTTCCTCTGTGGAGCTTTCCAGTCTTCCAGGTACTAAGTGACCTCCAGCTTTCTTGGAGACATAACTGTTTCTGCTTTGAATTAGAATCACACACCTATTGCCTTCTCTCCTCTAAAGAACAAGTTCCTTCAATGGGCAGGGCTTTGACTGTTTGCTTAAAGGGGGCTTAAACACAATAGTCATGCAATATATATTTGTTGTTTCACAACTGTATGGAATCAATGAACGAACAAAGGGAGGAAAAGATAAATCTATTCATCCATTACCTATAGCCAGGTTGGGTTTTATAATAAAGACAAACATGATCATGAAAGTTAGCATTAGTAATGACAAGTGTGAATGAGCCCTTACCAATGCTATTATGAACCAGGAATGAACCAAGAAGCAGTGAGGCATTGGCAAGTGAAACACAGGCCTCTGTCCTCCCTGGGCTTCACAGTGCCATTGAAGGGGCACAGCATTTATCGAATCACTGCCTGAAATATATAGTTACCAACCATGAATTGTATAAAGAGAGACATTACAACAAGTTACAAGAACACAAACAAAGGGACAAAGGGAGGTCACAGAAGGATTTCTTTAAGAATCAATGTTTCTATTCAGATTTGAAATGATGATATCAGCTGCTCATGGGCAGAGTAGTGGCTTGATGGCAGGGGATGGAGTAGAATGACCATTAGAGGCATTTTACCCTGCAATCAGTTTCTAGGGCTGTGTGAGGGTGAGAAGTGGTCTAACATCCATGCTAATAATTCCGAGTATATGTTGAAAACAAAGTAGTCAGACAGCAAGAAAATGGTCCAACAGAGAACATGAGAAAGGAGGAGAGAGATAAGGGGGAGACAATAGCTCAGTTAATAAATAATAAATTGGAAATATGCATAGAAATAAGTGTAAAGTCAAAAAATGAGGGAATGATGAGTATATCATTCATCTGCATCCTCAAATAGCAAATAAATCCTATAACCTATACATATCTTTTCTTTGCAGTTAAACTTTCAGCATATAGAAGTTATTAAAAGAATATTCTACCCTGACCTTACATGACAAAATGCAAGTTTATATCAGGTTCTGGACCAATGTGATGTCATTGCCTGTTGCAAGCATGGGGTGATAGAAGTAAAGAAGAAGGGATGGCATTGTGGTCAGTGTCACCAGGTCTTTAACTCTGGCTAGAAATCTATTAAAAAAAGTTGTTGAACTTGTAAAAAATAATTGGGATAACTGAAGGTTACACTGGGAGAAGGAGAAGGCAGATAGAGCTGTAGAGAAGATCTCCAGCACTTGTCCAGTGGACCCAGAAGAACTGTGAGATGCTGTGTGAATGATTCCATTTCCACAGGGAGCTGTTGGTGACATGGCGTACTTGGGCTCTGAGAGACTTCAGGTATGTTTCAAATAAGTAGCCTCCCCATGTGGATTGAATGAACTCATCTAGCTTTGTTGGCAAGACCATAATGGAGACACCTATGGGACAGAGAACTCCTGTTTCTGGGTACATGCACATTTATATTGCAGTGAACTTGGACTTGCAGGCAGGTGGAAGAAACAATAGGATACTAAGAGTCCAGATGATGGAGAACAAAGAATGGAGAAAGTAGAAGGTGTGAATACAAAGATAAGCCTCCTCTGCTGAATAGTTTTTCCCAGATAAATGGTGTTGAGTAACATGAATAAAAGTGATTTAGCCTGAGTTTCTCCCTTCACCCCTCCAAGTCTGCAGTGGTGTCAAAAAAATCTAACATGGGAGAATCCTTCTCTGAGCTGTTAAATCTTTTCAGTCTGTAAGGTTCCTTTATTAAAGCTCTAATGCCCATGGGAGGAACACACCTTATTAAATAATACCTTAAAGGAGGATTAATCTATCAGTTATTCTCTAAAAGGTGGACAGAGTAAGCCTGCAGCCCTAAAGGGAGGAGACATGTGAGAGCTGAGGTTGGGCACAGAGTGGGAGAATGCTGGAGAAAATTCCACCAGCTTCAGAAAGCAGGGCTCCATCAGGGCTTCGACTGTGCAAGAGCCTCTGTTGGCTTCCATAAATAGCACCTGGCCTAACATAAAGTTGCTATATGTGCAAATATTGTATTCACAGAGGAGTCACTTGCATCAATTATACACATATTTGAGGTATTTGTTCTTTAGTATTCATGGAACTTCATGTGGTCAGATACTTGCCCGGTTGCAAGAATAAGTGATTAAAACCTACATACAAAATGAAGAGCATATAGAGAACTTCTCAATCCAGCACGATTGCCTCAGCCTGTGCACGGGCATTGCAAATTGTCACATCAGAACTCAGCGAAGCCTCTTTTCCAAACTGGTCACATGCCCAAATGTTATTACTTGGAACTGGATTAAACTTTGAAAGTTCTTAATGCAACTTTATAAACAACCACAACAACAAAACCTCAGTTCACATCGTGAATTTTACTTACTCAAAGTCATCAGCTAAGAGTAAGACTCTTTGTTGCAAAACAGTCTGGAAAATGCAAGATGGGGAGTAGGGCTGAAAATGGAAACAAGTGATGCAAAAAAAGGTAAATGTGACTGACTCAGAAAGAACAGAATTTGGGTTTTGTGTGACTTTTTAAAAAAAATGTTAAAAACAACTTCTCAAATTTTTCTTGGCCCTGTTTCAAAGACATCTGGGGTTAACCTGGCCATACATGTGACAGATTGGCTCTTTTCCAGACCTCTTTTCTCAAAGGTCTGAAGAAGGTCCCAGATTAGCACTTAACTCAATTAGTATGAGTGCTGGGGTTGTGCTTTTGAAAAGAATTGAAAAACTCAAACTGGGAAGATAATTCTTTCACTGACTCTACTATCAGCTGATGTGACTTGATGGTCTTGAGACCAAAAATTCAATTCCTATGTAAACCTATTAGTTTCTACTCCACCAACCTCTCTATGTGCTGTGATTTCAGATAGTCCACACTAAGCCCAGATAATCAGAGGTTCATGCCATTGTTTAAGGAAATCATAAATGAAACCAGGCACATCTTTGACATATGTGCTCAGCTAAATGTGTGTTAGGCCAACCTCTTGCTCGGTAAAGCAATGAACATCTTACCTAAGCTGAAGGGCTGCCTTAGGGACCGACACGTAACTCAGAGGATGTGATATTTTCCCCTTTGCTAGTGCTTCCTCTGCAAATACGCTTTTAATGTACTTGACATAGTTATCCACAAGAACAGATGGAATGGGATCACAGGTAACTCACCTTTCCACACAATCGGAGAGCCATTTCTATTTGACTTTGGGACAGTGTTCACCATTCCTACACAAGCCCACCACACTCATTATTAATGTTTTGCTTAATCTAAAACCTGCTTTTACTAAATAAGGTCGTTGGAAGGCACATACTAAGGGTTTGTGTGACCCTATAATAAGCATCTAGATCTTTGTCTGTCTCACCAAGTCCCAGCCTTGGTGGAGATTAGTTTTTGTTTCATGCTTTCATTTTTCCATTTGATAACTATAGTAATATTATTGAATGGTTGAATAATGAATTCACTGTGATCATTCTATGTAGCTCATTCTGGTTAGGAGATAAGACATGTTCTTCATCTAAAAGTTACACAGATAGGAGCTAGGGGAATAGCTCCATGGTAGAGCATGTTGAGCAACTTTGAAGTCCTGGGTTTTATTCTCAGCAACACACACACACACACACACACACACACACACACAGAGAGAGAGAGAGAGAGAGAGAGAGAGAGAGAGAGAGAGAGAGAGAGAGTTAGACTTAAAGCTAGTCCCACCTAAGTTTCAATAGTATAGCTAAGAAAACTGGGGGCACTGAGAAGTTAGTTGATTTCTCTTTAAAATAAAAGGGGGAACTGCTATTAAAGAAAGGCGAATTAGACATGTCATCTTAGTCTGTTTCGTGCTACTATTACAGAACACCTGAGACTAGCAATTTGTAAAGAATAGAGATGCATTTTTTATGGCTCTGGAGGTGTGGAAGTCCAAGTTTGAGGGCTCACAACTGGAGAGGACCTTCTTGTGTGATAATATGGCAGAAGGCATCACATGATGTGAGACAGCAAGAGGGGGTGAACTTCACCTTCACAACACTCAATAGTGTCATGATAACAATAATCAGAACTAAATCACTTATTAAATGTCCTACCTCTCAAAACAATTTCACTGGGGATTACATTTAAAATAATAAACTTTGGGGGACACATTCAACTATTAGCATATGTAGACTACACATTGTGTGATACCACTTATATTTATTTGTATAAAATATCCAAAATAAACAACTCAATGGTGATATAAAATAAATTAATGGCTACCTAAAGGTGATGCATAGGGGGAATGAAGTGTAACCATTAATTGGTGCAGGGTTTCTGCCACCTCCTCCTGCTCCTCCTCTTCCTCACCTTTCTTTTTCTCCTCTTCCACCTTCTTCTTCAGTGTGTGTGTGTGTGTGTGTGTGTGTGTGCGTGCGTGCACGCATGCCTGTTGCTGTTGGGGATGGAACCCAGGCCTTCAAGCATGCTAGGTGAGTGCCATACCACTGAGTCACACACCCAGGGTTTCCTTATGGAATTATAAAAATGCTCTAAATTTATTGTGGTGATAGATACACAACTAAAATCACTTTAAATGGGTGGAGTGGAATTAGAACTCAATAAAACTGTGATTCTTAAAAAAAAAAAAGAATAAGGGCTAGTTCATAGAACAGATTACTTTCCAATAGAACCTGAGCAAGGCTTCAAGATAAATGTGATATTAAAGCTGATACATTCGACCTTATGGAAATTGATTAAACAAAATGATGTACCCCATTTATGTACAATGAATCAAAATGCAGTCTGTAAAAAATCTTAAAAAATAAATAAGTTTTAAAAAAGAATACTTTGGACAAGGAGAATAACAGGACTAAAACAAAGAGGTAGGGAATTATGAGATGCTTCCAGGGAACATTATGTTGTTCAATTTAGTCATGGATGGAATCATGTTAAAAAAGACCTTGAATTCCAGATGGAAGCACCAGACTTTGGGCCATACAGGATGATGGGTAACTGCTCTGGACTGAGCTTAATTTATATGCCGAACATAGGAAAGATCAGAAGGAAAGAGTTTGGGAAAAAGGAGAACTGTTAGAAAGTTCTGCAGTGTCTCAGTTCATTGATATAAATGCACAGGGAGCAATCAGAGCAGTAGTTACTAACTATAAATTCTGGGGTTGTAAGAACTATGGATTTGTTTCTTTTCTTTTTTTAAATTCATTTTAATCAGTTATACACTGATAGTAGAATGCATTTTGACACATTACACATAAATGGAGTATAACTTCTCATTCTTCTGATTGTACATGATGTAGATTTACACCAGCCATGTAATCATATATGTACACAGGGTAAAAATGTCCGATTCATTCTTCTGTCCTTCTTACCCCCATATTACCTCCCATCTTGTCACTTCCCTCTGTCTAATACAAAGTAACTCTATTCTTCCCTAGAGACCCCCCTGCCCTCATTGTGAATTAGCATCTGCATATCAGAGAAAACATTTGGAGTTTGGGTCTTTGGGATTGGCTTATTTTGCTTAGCATAATATTCTCCAGTTCAATTCACTTACCAGCAAATAACATAATTTCCTTCTTCTTTAAGGCTGAGTAATATTCCACATTTTCTTCAACCATTCACCTGTTGAAGGGTACCTGGATTGGTCCCATTGTTTAACTATTATGAATTGAGGTGCTATAAACATTGATGTGGCTGCATCACTGTAGTATGCTGATTTTAAGTCCTTTGAGTATAAACCGAGGAGTGGGATAGCTGTGTCAAGTGCTGATTCCATTCCAAGTTTTCTGTTCCATATTGCTTTCCAGAGTGGTTGCACTAATTTAAGTCCCACCAGCAATACATGAGCTTACCTTTTTCCACACATCTTCACCAATGCTTATTGATGCTCATATTGATAATTGCCATTCTGACTAGACTGAGATGAAATCTCAACATAATTTTTATTTTTCCACTAATTGCTAGAGATGTTGAACATTTTTTCATATATTTGTTGATCGATTGTATTTCTTTTTCTGTAAAGTATCTGTTCAGTTACTTAGCCCATTTATTGATTGGGTTATTTGTTTTTTGGTGTTAAGTTTTTGGAGTTCTTTATATGGTTTATTTCTTATTTATAGTTATCCTCAATAAATATGTGTTAACTTAATAAATGATACTGTTAGGTAGGTGAAGAAATCCAAGGTGATGCTTTAGGTGTGAGAGATGACAGCCCCATGACCTGAAAGGGAATGAGGCAAGGTAACAAGGTAAGAGAGGAGTGGCACACATGCAGGCAGCTCTGGCATTGTGGACACCCACACAGTTGGACATGGTGCTTTAACTGCAGAGAAAGATCATGAATTAGCCCTAAGAACACGTGAGTCAACCAAATGAGGTTGAGTGTTGATGGCACTGGAATAAGTGAATTGGAAAGAGAGTAGAAGAAAAAATAGATTGCAATTAAACAAAGAAAATCCCCTTTGGAAAAGGGAAAGAAGAAGATATGTCTAATGTCAGTACAGGATCAAAGATGTCAAACTTTGGCAGGACAGGCAGATGGGCACACAGTTACATCACTGGAGAATAGATTCTCTGGGGAAGGGTCCAAGGATTTCCCAGAGGGGAGGGAGAACTTGACTCAGGACCAGCTGGATTCTTGGCATACATGATGGAAAAGGATTTCAGCACATGCCAAATGGAGGCATAGACAGAAGTTTATTTAGGAAAGTAGATACATATTCAAAAGAGGATGAGGTAAGATGAAATCTTAGAGTTGTTTTAATTTGCATTTCTCTAATTACTAGAGATGTTGAACACTTTTTCATATATTTATTAATTGCCTGTGTGTCTTCTTTTGTAAAGTGTCTGTCCAGGTCCTTGGTCCATTTATTTATTGGGTTCTTTGTATTTTTGTTGTAAAGTTTTGTAAGTTCTTTATAAATTTGGGAGATAAGTGCTCTATGTGAAGTGCATGTGGAAAAGATTTTCTCCCACTCTGTAGGCTCTCTCTTCACATTCTTAATTGTATCCTTTGCTGAGAAAAAGCTGTTTAGTTTGAGTCCATCCCATTTATTGATTCTTGCTTTGATTTTTTGTACTTTGGGAGTCTTATTGAGGAAGTCTGATCCTAAGCCAACATGATGAATATTTGGGCTACTTTATCTTCTATTAGGTGAAGGGTCTCTGGTCTAGTTCCTATGTCTTTGATTGATTTTGAGTTGAGTTTTGTCTAGGGTGAGAGGTAGAGGTTTAATTTCTTTTTACTGCATATGGATTTCCAGTTTTGCCAGCACTCTTTGTTGAACAGGCTATCTTTTCTCCATTGTATGTTTTTGGCTGCTTTGTCTAGTATGAGGTGACTGTATTTATGTGGTTTTGTCTCTGTGTCTTCTATTCTGTACCATTGGTCTGCCTATCTATTTTGGTGTCAATACCAAGCTGTTTTTGTTACAATTGCTCTGTAGTATAGTTTAATATCTGGTATTGTGATACCTCCTGTTTCACTTTTTCTATTCAGGATTGTTTTGGCTATTTGAGGTCTCTTGTTCTTGCAGATGAAGTTCATGATTGCTTTCTCTATTTCTATTAGGAATGTCATTGGGATTTTAATTGGAATTGCATTGAATCTGTATAGTGCCTTTGGTACAATGGCCATTTTGACAATGTTAATTCTGCCTATCCAAGAACATGGGAGGTCTTTCCATCATCTAAGGTTTTCTTCAATTTCTTTCTTTAATGTTCTATAGTTTTCATTGTACAGGTCTTTCACCTCTTTTGTTAGATTAATTCCTAAGTATTGTTTTTTGATGCTACTGTGAAAGGAGTGGTTTTCCTAATTTCTCTTTCAGAGGATTCATCACTTATGAATAGAAATGCATTAGACTTATGCGTATTGATTTTATATCCTGCTACTTTGCTGAATTCATTTATTAGTTCTAGAAGTTTTCTAGTGGAGTTTTTTGGATCTTCTAAATATAGGATCATGTCATCAGCAAATAGTGACAGCTTTAGTTCTTCTTTTCCTATTTGTATCCCTTTAATTTCTTTGGTCTGTCTAATTGATCTGGCAAGTGTTTCAAGGATGATGTTGAATAGAAGTGGAGAAAGAGGGCATCCCTGTCTTGTTCCAGTTTTTAGAGGAAATGCTCAGTTTTTCTCCATTAAGAATGATGTTGGCTGTGGGCTTAGCATAGATAGACTTTACAATGTTGAGGTATGTTCCTATTTTTTCTAGTGTTTTAAGAATGAAGAGGTGCTGTATTTTATAAAATGCTTTCTCAGCATCAATTGAAATAATCATGTGATCCTTAACTTTAAGTCTATTGATGTGGTGAATTACATTTATTGATTTCTGGATGTTGAACCAAACTTGCATCCCTGGGATAAACCCCATTTGATCATGGTGCACTATCTTTTTAATATATTTTTGTGTGCAATTTGCCAGTATTTTGTTAAGGATTTTTGCATCTATGTTCATCAGGGATATTGGTCTAAAGTTTTCTTTCTTTGATGTGTCTTTGTCTGGTTTTGGTATAAGAGTGATATAGCCTCATACCTCTTACTCCAATTAGAATGGCTTTTATCAAGAACACAAACAATAATAGATGTTGGCGTGGATGTGGGGGGCACACTTTTACATTGCTGGTGGAGTTGCAAATTGGTGCAGCCACTCTGGAAAGCAGTATGGAGAATCCTAAGAAAACGTGGAATGGATCCACATTTTGACCCAGTTATCCCACTCCTCGGTTTATACCCAAAGGACCTAAAATCAGCAAACTACAGTAACACAGACACATCAATGTTTATAGCAGCTCAGTTCACAATAGCTAGATTGTGGAACCAACCTAGATGCCCTTCAACAGATGAATGGAGAAAGAAACTCTGGTATATATACACAATGGAATACTACTCAGGCATAAAGAATAATATTATGGCATTTGCAAATAAATGTATGGAATTGGAGAATATCATGCTAAGTGAAATAAGCCAAGCCCAAAAAACCAAAGACCAAATGTTTCCCTGATAAGTGGAGGATGATATATAATGGGGGTGGGGTGGGGAATGAGAGAATAATGGGGAACTTTAGAATATGTATAAGAAAATGAGAGGGAGGGGGGTATGAAAAATAATGGAATGAGACAGAAGTCATTGCCCTGTGTATGTGTATGATTACATGAATGGTATGAATCTACATTGTGTACAACCATAGAAACGAAATTATGTACACCATTTGTGTACAATGAATCAAAATGCAGTCTGTAAAAAATTAAAAGCTAAATAAAAATAATTTTTAAAAAAGAGAATGAGGACAATCTCAAGAGACATGTGTTTGGGGGTGAAAGAAGGAATGAACACACATTCAAGGGAGAATGCAGGCTATATCCAGAGGGAAATAAATAACCCATTGGTGTGGGGTGTTAATATTTATAGCAGACCTATTCTAATGGCTGGACTAGAGGTGGAGCCAGGGCAGAAATACACAGTTTTGCACAAGTTTTTCTGTGCTTGAGAATTCCCCTCATTTTGTAAGGATAAAGAAAAAAGGCAAGTTTTTCAAGCATTACAACTATTCCCGAGTGCATTTGGTATTCCAATGGCTCACAGATGTGAGACTCAGTGTACTTTTGAGACTCAGTTTACCTTTCTTTTATCATATACCCCTCTCTCTGTTGCATTTATATTCCAGATGGAAAAGCACTGGGTCAAAAACAAGGTTGGGAGTTGGCAGAATAGTAACAGTCAGGGAATATTCAATGCATGATCAGTTTGATTTCCCAAACCAGGTCACCAAAAATTAATCTGTCTTCATAAAAGTAGACCTTTCTTAAGATAAAGCAAGTTGTAAATAGATGCACATCTAAATTGTGCACTTTTGATGTCTTCGCTGCATGTAGGTGTTGATGAATACTGTTCAAGAAAAAAGGAAAGGAGCACCAGCATTTGTAAGCAGGATGTACTGGGAAGGATGTTTTCACTATCATTGTTGTTTTTAAGCTTAATGCAGCAATTGGAGATGAGCTCCATTGCCTACATTTATAGATGCAGAAAGTGAACCTCCAGCTAAGATCACCAAAGGAGCGGGAATGTATTTGGTGCTCTTTCATTTCCCCCCATTAATGAACTCAAGTCCATTTGCTCACCACTCATAAAAGGCCCAATGAATTGAGGACAAATCATCAGGGCAAGGATAAAAATCTATTTGGTAAGCTAGCAAAACTGAGAAGATTATGGACTAGCATCCTGAAAACCCCTCTTAACACAGGTTTTAAATACCTTTTATCTTTAGGTAAAGGGAAAAGAAGAGGGACTTAGGTTAGGAAATGATTGATAAAATGGAATGGCTGGTTTGGCTGATGATCTTGGCATCCTCAGTAGTGAAAGGGGAGGAGAGAGTCAGAGAAGTCAACTTTGGGCTGCTAGTTTAAATGATTAACAAGGGCTATGTGCTCATAGACTTTGACTAGTAAAGGAGAGGACCTGAAGGCCAAGGGACTGTTTTCTCTGAACCATAAGCCTGGCTACACCCCATTCCCTGACCATTGTGGATTCTCTGCCAGTCTAAGGATAGAGGAGCCAGATCCATGGAAGTGCTGGCTTCTACTGGAGAACTGTGGGAGCCCACAGACGTGGCCCCTGGGAGGTCATAGAAAGAAAGGAGTGGTCCGCTTACTGCCATGCATTCCTCCAAACAGCCTTGAGTTTCCACCTCAAGAAAGCTGAAATTTGCAGAGCAGTCAAGGCCACAGTTGAGTGATCACTGTACAATGAAAGGTGATTCTTCATCAGGCAGATAGCAACAGGGCTTTTTCCTACATAGACTCTTTCAGGAATGACTGCAATGTACCACACCAACAGGAAAACCTCCCAATGTGCCTTCTACCAGCTGAAGGTCATTCAGCACAGAGGTAATATGAGCCTCTGTGATTACCATACCCAGGGTACACCACCCTTTTTCTTGGAATGTAATTTCTGTGCCTACTGACCCTTGCTCAGGTCTTTGGGCTGCTGACTCTCTGCTGGAGCTTAAAGGTAAGAATATGGCTTAAAAGAAATGCTGTACTTATCTCATTATATTTTTTTATCTTTTGCCATGTAGGTGTTACTGTATAGGTTAAGTGAAGGCAGCAAAGGTCCTAAGGAAACTGAAAAAAATAGCATAAAAGATGTGTGTAACAGACACCAGCATAACTATGTTAGATCTAGAAATTCAGGTAATAACCCTCCAAAACTTTCTCCCTGCAATACCATCTCTCTCCTCCACAAGTGCTTATGCAGCCAAGCAAGGGATCTGAAGGAAGGTGAAAAGGGCTTGAAATTTCTCCCCTGGCAGGTCCCTTTGCTCCCCAGCATGACACAGCTGTCTCCACATTCCTGCTAAACCTCCTTTCCTGAACTTCGATCTGGTTGCACCATGCCCTGTGAAGGCCTCCAACACGGTCAGGCAGTGGGCAAGATAGCACATTAGACAGCCCCATCTTTAACTTCCCTAGTCCTCAGAGCAGCATTGTTCTTACCACCCTGCATACTGTGGTCTGTTGAGCTCCAGGTGCCCTTCCATATACAGATGCTGATTTAGGATGGGGTTATATCTTGATAAGTTCACCATGAGTTGAAAATATCATAGATTAAAATGCATTGATACAACCTAACCTACCAACCATCCTACCTCAGCAACGTAGCACACTGTAGAGCATCAGTTGTGATCATGGGGCTAGCTGGGGGTTGGGGCTCTTTGCCATTGTCCAGCATCTTGAGAGGATTTTATCACATACTATAACCCTGGGAAATGATTCAAATTCTAAATTCAAAGTAGGATTTCCACTGAATGTATATGGTTATTTCCTCCTTATAAAGTCATAATTTGTCAGTTGAATTCAGTTAGGAACTCCCTCTTAGCTTACGTGCTGTACTGGGCACACCTTGGCCCTCAGCACCTGCCTCACTACAATGTCAGCAGCAGGGTTGGATGATATGCTGACTGAATGACTATCAAATCATGCCCTGACCAGAGCTCTAAACCCACCTATATACCTGCCCAAGGTTCCAGATGTAGAGGACCCACAGGTAGCTCAGAGCCCACCCTCAACTTGAACCTAGCCCATGCAAAGTCTGCTCACCTCCAGTGCTCCCATTTGCAACAGATAGACTCTCTGACTCCCCAGTTCACAAGCGTGACTTTCCCTGACCTCCCCTCCACCTCACATCAATCAGTAAGTACTATGGACTCTACCTCCCAAGGATCTCTTAAGTCCACTCATGTCTCCCTGTCCCTTTGCCACACCACTAAGCAAGGACATGACCACTGTACTAGTCAGCTTTTTCACTGCTGTGACTAACTGACTCAATCAGCACAACTGTAGAGGAGGAAAGCTTTATTTGAGGGCTGACAATTTCAGAGGTCTTAGTCCATAGAAGGCCTGCTCCATTTTTTGGGACTCCATGTGAGGAGAAGAGCATGGCAGAGGGAAGCAGCTCACATCATCAGGAAGCAAAGAGAGAGTCTCCACTCTCCAGATGCAAAATATATACCCCAAAGTCATGCCCCAATTCTAATCTCCTCTAGCCACACCCTACCACTTCAATTAATCCAGCCATACCTTACCACTTCAATTAATCCCACCAGGGATTAATTCACTGATTGGATTAAGACTTCTACAATCCAATCATTTCTCCTCTGAACCTTTCTGCATTGTCTCACATGTGAGCTTGTGGGGGACAACTCACAACTAAACCATAACAACCACCAACCCTGTCTGAATTACTGCAGAACTCTCCCACTGGGCTCCATTTCAATCCTTCCAGTAGGTCACCCAGAGTAACCTTTCTAAAGTACAGTGTGTTACCTTGGGCAGTCTCCAGATTCACCCTGTTTGGTGACCTCCTATTGCCCTTAGGATAGAAAGCATACCCTGAATTGTCCTTGATAAAGTTTGAATGTGGTGTGTGCCTTCATCCCCAAACTCATGTAGGTGTTTGATCTCCAAAGTATTGTGTTAATAATTAATATTATCAATAATATTAATGATTTTCACCTTTTAAATAAAGGGTGGAAACTTTATGTTACTATAGTGTTTAGAGGTAGAATCTTGGGAAGTGATCAGATTAGATTAGGTCATTAGGATGGATTCCCCAGTCAAATTTCAGTGACTTTATAAGAAGAGGTAGAGAGACCAAACAGAGAAATACACATATACCTCCTCTGTGATATGTTACAGCCTGAGTTGACCCTTATAAGAACCTGTTCAACATTGTTTGGACTTCCAGCCTCCAGAACTGTAAGCTAAATGAACCTATTTTCTTTATACATTAATCTGCCTTAGATATTTAATAATAACACAAGCTGGCTAATACAGCCCTCATCTGCTTCTCTGTCTGAATATGCCAGTCCCTTCCCATGATACTATCTAGATTTCTATTCTGAATTCTCTCTATGTAAGTATATGTGTGTTTATATAGATATTATATATACATATTTACTAGATTAATGCACAGTTTAATACATGACTAAAAGTAAACATCCTTGTATCTGCCACTCAGGACAGAATATATGAAAACTTGCTGACTTAAAAAGAAGCCACCATTTGCTCTGTCCATACCTCTTTAGAAATAGCCACTGTCTTAACACTTAGGATAATCATTTCCTTTCTTTAAAGTTCTTTTTGTTTACTTTTTTATTATTGTTCTCCTTTTTTTTTCCCTTTTCTGCAATACTGGAGAGTAAACCTGCAGTATCCTGCATACTAGGCAAGCGCTATACCACTGAGCTATGTACTCTCTCCCTTCTTTAGTTTCTTCATAGTCTAATCCCTAAGTGAACATCCCTGTACATGTCTCTTCTTTAATATGTTCTATTAGCTTGTTTCTTAATCTAATAACTCCTCTTTATCTTTTTTTCAAATACCTTGCAATTTATTTGAAGTATGTGTATTATTGTCCTGTGGGCTTTCATGTGGTTTGCATTTTCAATTGATTTATTTTTTTAATTGGTGTATTATAATTATACATAAAAGCAAAATTCATTTTGATATATTCATATGTGTACATGACAGAGTTGGGTTAATTTCATTCTGTTATTCCTTCCCTTTCCCATCCCTCTTCCCCTCTCCTAATTCCCCTTCCCTACTTCACTGTTCTCCCTTCTATTTTCCTGAGATTACCCCTTTTTTAATTGCTTATTTCTTTCTAGATTTTGCATGTAAGAGAAAACATTTGACCTTTGACTTTGTGAGTCTGGCTTATTTCCCTCAGCTAGATGTTCTCCAGTTCCATCCACTTGCCAGCAAATGACATAATTTCATTTATATTTATGGTTAAGTAAAATTAAATTGCATGTATGTAAGTATGTGTGTGTATAGAGATACATAGATAGATAAATGATAGATAGATCACATTTTCTTTATCCAATCTTCTGTTGACAGGCAACTGGAATTATTCCATAACTTGGTTATTGTAAATTGTGCTGCTAAAATATCGGTATGGATGCATGGCTATAATATGCTGATCTTACTTATTTTGGATAAAAACCCAGGAGTAGGATAGTTTGGTCATGGAGTGGGTTCTTTCCTATTCTTTTGAGGAATCTCCATATTGCTTTCCAAAGTGGTTGTACTGTTTTACAGTCCCATCTACAATGTATAACTATACATTTTTCCTCACAACCTCACCAGCATGCATTATTTATATTTTTGATGATTATCATTCTAATTGGAGTCAGACAAAATCTCACTGTAATTTAATTTGCATTTCCCTGATTGCTAAGGCTATTGATGTTTTTTTTTTTTCCATATAGTTGTTGGTCATTTGTATTTCTTCTTTTGAGGATACCTTTAGTTAATTTTTAATCTGTCTATTGATTGGGTTGTTTGATTTCTGTTTTGGTGTTTTTTGAGGTCTCTCTGTATTCTGCATAATAAACTTCTGTTAAAAGAATAACTAGCAAAGATTTCCTCCTGTAGGTGCTCTCTTCATGTTCTTAATTGTTTCCTTTGCTGTGCTGAGGTTTCTTCAATTTAAAGCAATGCCACTTATTGATTCCTGGTTTTATATCTTAGTCTACATTTTTATTTCATTGTTGTGATATATTTTACCATGAATTTCCTTTAAACCAATAATTGCTTACTGATTTGAGTTCAATGTTTTTGGAAGGAACACTTCATAAGTCATATGTTTTCCACTGAGAGGCATACACTGTCCAGGTGTCTTTCATTTCATGATGTAAACATAGTCTCTATTCTCCAGGGCTTGTCTCTCTGGGAGTGGAAGGCAGTGTGAAAGCTTGGCCTGGCCAAGCTGGGCTCCCAGTGCCCTCACCATTCCATGGAGTGACTGAGCCAGCTTCTTTTATTCAATTTCCAACAATCATTTACTATTACATTTTCTGTAAGGACCCTTTCATCTCTAAAGTTCTGTCATTTATACTATGTAAGAATTAATATAAACTCATTTATACAGGCATTCAGTCCAGCACATGACAAATTAAAGTGTTTGATAAATTCTGGGCTTTGACTATTATCATTTTATTAGTAGCAGTATTAATAAATACCTTCTGAAATCCCCAGAGTCAGTTATTCTTCAGTAATAGTGGCTCACTCCTCCTGCCCTCCCCCTTTTGTGTATTTAAAAGTCTTCTTTTCAATACAACTTCTTTCAAAATAACAACAAATGCAAAAATGGGCAAAGACTTTGAAAGGACATTTCTACAAATTAATGACTAACCCATGAGAATATGTTCAATATCATTAGTCATTAGGGAAATGCAAATCAGAACCACAATGAGATATAACCTCACCCTCATCAGGGTAACTATTTTTAAAAATCCAGAAAATATTAAGAGTTGGTGACAATTCAGAGAAATTGGAGCATGTTTACTGCAAGTGAGAATATGAAATGATGGAGCCACTGTTGAAAATGGTATAATCGTTTTTCCCCAAGTTAAACATATAATCCAGCAATTTCATTTCTGGGTATATACACCAAAGTATGAACAGTGGGAATTCAAAGAGATATTTATGTACCCATCTTCATAGCAGCATCAGTCACAATCACGAAAGGTGGAAACAATCCAAGCATCCATGGATGAATGAATGGATAATCAAAACACAGAGTATCATTCAGCTTCAAAAAGGAGGGAATTCCTGTAACATTTCACAACTAAGTTAATCTTGAAACCATTAAGCTAAGTTAAGTCATTCACAAAAAGACAAATACTGATTGATTTTACTTAAGTAATACATCTAGTGTTTGTGGAAACAAACACTATGGAGGTTGCCAGTGATTGAGGAATGGGGAATGAAGAGTTAGTGATTAATGGATTTGGATTTTCCATTTAGGAAAAAGAAAACATTCTAGAGGTAGGTAGCAGTGATGGGTGCACAACAATGTGAATGTAATCAGTGCCACTAAATTATACAGTTAAATGACTAAAATAGTCAATTTTCTGTTATGCATATTTTACTACAATATTTTAAAGAAAGGCAGCTCTTTTCATTTCCCAAAAGGACCCTCCATCCCAAGACACTATGGCCCTGACCTCAGATTTGAAGAAACAACCACTACTGAAAGAGGTAGCAGGGATCCTCCTGCAGACTGCAACTGTAGACAACTGGAGCCAGATTCAGAACTTTGAGGCCAAGCCTGATGATCTTCTCATCTGTACCTATCCTAAAGCAGGTAACTGTGGGACATGGAGATAGCACAGACCTCACCCTGCTAAGTCAGAAAGGGCAACTCCACATAAGTCAGAATTACCCATGATGGAAAACTTGCTCCTTGCTCTTCTAGGATGGGGCTTACCCTTGGAATGCCTGGTATCCCTGGATTACCCAGGAGGGGATGTTGAAGCAGGGAGGTCTGCAGTATAGCAATGTTGGAGGCCCATCTGCTGTGCTCTGCCATGCTCTGCTCTTGGGTGGTTGTGAGCTTTTCCTCTGCTGCTCTGCTCCAAGTAGAGACCCAAAGTCTGTAAGTCTGTCCCACATGGATATACATCTCTCATGGTGAACAGGATCCTGGACTGAGGGGTGGTGGAAATCAACAAATCTTCATGTCCCTTCATCCCTTCCCTCAGGAAACTTCAAGAAGATCATCGAATAGTTTTCTGCTTATTGTCTTTCTCTTATGACCCTCAGGGACAATGTGGATTCAGGAAATTGTGGACATGATTGAACAGGATGCAGATGTGGAGAAGTGCCAGCGAGCCATCATCCAACACTGCCACCCTTTCATTGAGTGGGCTCGGCCTCCCCAGCCCTCTGGTGAGCCCCTCCTTCCTGCCCTATCTCTCTTCTTTCCTTCTCCAGCTCTCCTGTCTCTGTCTTTGCCCTATCTCTTCTGTTTATTCATGTCTTTGATAGCTTTTTCCTATCTCTCTTTCTCTTTTCTCTCCCCTCCATTCCTATATCCATGTGTTTTCTCCTTTTATCTTTCTCTCCTCCTCTTTCTACATATTAGCTAAGATTTTTCTACCAGCAGTGAATCACCAGGTAAGAAGAATGTATGCAAGCAACAGATTCAGCCTTATTTTCATTTTCTGTCCTCCCTCTTGTCCCATGTGACTGTAGAACATACAACTGAAGGCAGAAAACTGTTCATGAGCAACTCATTCCCCACTTCTTTCCATAACATCCTCACAATGACCTGGTTCAACCAGGGTCAAAGCTCCTGATAGTTTACGCACACACACACACACACACACACACACACACACACACACACAATGCACACATACTTCCCTGAGCTTAGCATTGCAGAGATTCATGGAATAGAAACTTGGGAACACAAATAAGTAGAGTTATGAAAAGGAAGCAGTGCAACTCTTGCATGGAAACCTGGAGTTCTTAGAAAATTGCTGGTGGTGTTCTGATAAACCTTTCCAATGCCTTAAGAAATGAAGTTCCTTGTCTGATTGATATGCATAAGAACTTGTGACTTGGTCCAGGGTGTATGTCCAAGTCAGGATGTCTTCGAGGTCCTTTTGGCCCCCTTGATCCATGTGACAATGTAGGTGACACTAACTTTGCAACCCAAAGACTGATGTTCTTCTCTTAAAATCTGTGGGTTGCTGACACCATACACAGGGTAACCTCTGTTTGCCTAACTGGGATCCACTCCACGTGCAATCAAGATCCTCCATTTTCTTCATCTCTGATTCTGACTCCAGATTATGATAAATCTAGGCAACTGGGGTTCAAATCCTGAGTATGTTACTTATCCCATGACTTTTAGCAAGTTATTTAACCTCTCTCTTACAATTTCCCTCAGCTACAAAATAGCCACAGAATTTAGCACCTACCTCAATTTGTGGCGAGGACTAAGTGAGTTAATATATTTAAAAAGCTTGAAACAGAACCTGTCATACATAAGATAGTATCTCAGTGTTAAGTATTATTACAACTACCTCTCCAGAATGTATCCCTTGACTCATGATACCATCTGGTTCTTGGAGCTTCCAAACCAACTTTTTAATTTGTTTCTACATCCTGTCCCAGTCACCTTTGTTTAATCTCTGACAATTTAGGAGATTAAAGAGAGAGAGAATCCTTAGCAAGATTTCTAATGAGGTTTCTTGGCAGTAGGGAGCAGAATGTCCCAGTGCTAAGTCAGAAAAAAAGCAAAATAGAACCTCCCTTGGGTCAACCCCAGCAGCTGTAGAATTTTTAGGAAGCATGGTAACTAATCACCCAGTTTGGCATGTCATATAGAAGCCATGATGGTTCTTTATATGAATCAAGGTGCTGTGAGTTCAAGGAGTAGCAAACAGTCTCTGGTTTTGTGGTCTTCCCAGTCACAGGCAGATGGATACTCAGTGGAGACTCACCTGTGAATTGGACAGTCTCTGCCCACAGAGGTGACATGTACTCCTGAAAGGAGGAGGGTAACTGATGACATGGACTCATGCACATGAGTCAAGGGTCAAATCAACCTCTGAAGTGGATGGGCACCACTAGACAATGAATCAACTAGTCAGTCTCCTTCCCAAGCCCCTTCCACCCTGTGACCAAATCCCAGTATAGAGACATTTCACAACGAAAGCATACAGTCTAAAAGGAATAGATTTGGGAAGACTGAAAACATATGTGTACATGTGTGTGAACTACATACAGCTGAAATCTAGGAGAAACCCACTGAGTTCAACAAACACTAATCATGGGTCCTGATCTGCTCAGAAGAAGTCAAACGTCCACTGACCCTCAGGAAGTTATGGTTCCAGGGAAGAGACAAATGCAGACGATATGTATGTCACGAGCAGTGGAGGTTAGCATGGAATGCTATGGGAAGAATGAGGGGAACATGGCCAAAGAACACACCTGGAGGGGAACCAGAATGATCAGCTGTCACTGTCCTCTCTCTTCTATCTTATAAGCTCGTTGAAGACAAGAACTATTTAACTATTAACTATTAGCATTTAACTTTGTACTCCCTGAGGCTATTTCCACAATACTAGCTGAACTATTTCTCTCACAAAAACACATGATATATGGCTCAAATCCCAGAGCTAGGACCTCAGTGCACATGATGAAAGCCAAAAATGACTGACTCCATGTGGCCCCTGCTCCCTGCCAATGAAGTGGAAATGGGCTCCCTAGCCTGAGGTGTGCCCTTGTCCTTGCACCCTGTGCTTCCCAACCCAGGCTCTGAACAACCAGGGAAGTGTCCTGGGGAGGCGTGAAATAACCAGCAGGATTCCCTGGAGCACTGAGAAGAGGTAGAGGAGAAAATGTAAATGAAGCTCTGGTGACTTATTTATGTAAGGCCACAACCCCACAGAAGCTCTCTCTCCTGCAGGGGCTCTTTGGAAGAAGAGTTATGAAACTCTTGAAGTTGGGCCAAATCCACCAGGAGGACTGGTTCAGGAGGAGGAGTTGTGCTGTCCGACTGTCACTGGGGGAGGTAGGAGTGATGACTAAATATAGGCTTCCCAGTTAGAAGATGGTATTAAATTAGGCATGGTAGGAGAAAATTGAGAGCCACACATACAGGAAAGAAATAAACAAGCCTGTAGGGCTGACTTCCTGGCAGATTGCCTGGGTCTTGCTCCCCAGGTGGGAACTGACAGTCCAACCACCTGTATCCTTCCTTCCTGCCTTCATGTTATGCACCTGGTCAGTCATACTCATTCTTCCAAAACCTCTTCAGGCATTTCCATTTCTGGGGATACAGTAGTTTGGACATTACAAGGACCTCTTAGGACCTCTTCTTTTAGGAGATATCTATAAATTCAAATTAAAGCACCACATATGTGCTTTCACATATATAACTAGGGTTACAAGAAAACAGGGGATGACATAGGGACCAAGTGAAGAGGGAGCTACAAGAAGGGCAGGGGCAGATGAAAGTTTAGATGACAGCTAAAAGGCAGGTGCAATATCAATACCAGGGGAAGAAAGAGTTCTCAATACAACATTACAAAACAAAGCGGAAATCAACTCCATGACTTAGAAAAAATATATGGGGTAGAATTAAACCCATAAACCTCAATAGAGATGAAGTCAGGAAGGAAGACACATGTCCTCTCTACAGGGGCCTGGAGCAGTGGGGCCCATGTGAACAGAGGGGCCGAGTTTGAGCAGGAGACCAAACAGGACCTGAGGAAAGAGATGAAAGGCAGGACAAGTTTTAAAGTTCCTACTAAGAAGTATGACTTTAAAGGCCTCTAAAAGTGGTTTTTAAGACTTTCTTTTTAGTACTAGAATGCTCTCTTATTTAAAAAAAATTGTTGGAACTATATGATCCAGCAATTTCACTTCTAGGCAAATATCTAAAAGAATTGAAAACAGGGACTGTAACAGAGTTTATAGCAGCACTAGTCACAATAATCAAGAGGTAGGAGCAACCTAAGTGTGCACTAACAGATGACAGGATAAAGAAAATGTAGTATACATATACAATGCAGCACAATTCTGACACATGCTATAACATGATGAACACGGAAGACATGTTAAGTGAAATACACTAGATGTAAAAAGACAAATACTGTGATCCCACTTATGGAATATTTAAAGTAGTCAAATACAAAGAGACAGGGAGGAGAACTACAGTTGCCAGAGACTTGGAGAAGAATTGTGGAGTAAGTTTTAAAGGGCACAGAGATTCAGTTTGGGGAAATAAAAATGTTCAGGAGATGGATAGTTATACAGCAATGAAAACATACTTAAAGTCACTGATATGTACACTTTGAAATGGTTTAGATGGGTTTGGAGTGTAGCTTAGTGGTAGAACATGTGCCCAGCATGCCCAGGGTCCTGGGTTCAACCCAAGGCATACACACAAAAAGGTTAATATGGTTGTTGTATTTTATCATAATTTCCTAAAATGTTATTGGAGATTCCCATAAATAAAATTGAGATGATCAGAGTGTTAAAGTCAATGTTAATGCTAATGCTAAAGTGAAAGTTTGGGAAGAAAGTGTGAAGAACTGTGGAGATGAGAGATCATGCCAGGCTTCAAAGCAGAACTGTTCCTCAATCATAGTTGCTCAAAAGCAGCCATGATTTAAAGGCACTAGGTCTGCATGCTTCAGGGTGAAACAAGAATGTCAGCTCCAGACCTGACTCCTCCCTTTTGAAGGGCTCCGTACCCATTCTCTTTCCTAGTAGAGAGACTCCCTACTCCTCAAAGCCAGCAGAACAACCATTCCCAAAAAGATTACCCAATAACATGGTTTATAGCGTGGAGAGAAGTTTGCACTCAGAACAATATTCCTAGCATCACAATTTTTAAAAGGCAAAATATGATTTACAGGTGTGCCCAGGACAAAGGACAAGAAGGACAGAGAGGCATCATTTCCACAGATTCCTTCCTGATCCAGGTTCATCCTTGAAAAACAGGCACTGAGAGAAGAGGACCTAGCTTCTCAGTGGACTTGAAGGTGCTTAGACTACAGGCTTCAAACAGGAGACCTGATCACTTGCCAGACCTCACACTATGCAAAATGGGAGTTTGTGTGAAAGGCTACTTCTAGGCATAACTTCCTGCTGCACATTTAAAGTAGAATGTTATGTTATATCATTTTTTATTTCTTTATTTTAGAAATACCCTCCTTTCTGTGGTCAGCTTTCCTGACCCTTCATGGAGATGAATCTTTACCCATCAGATACAAGTCAGTGTCCAAATTCAAGTGTGCCTCTTAACAACATCAATTCACTCCAGATCCTTAGAGCACTTTTGAGTCTCAGCATTAACTCCTTTGACTCTCCACTGGTGATTTAGATAAGTCTCTGACTGCTACACTAGAGTTGAAACTCCTTAGATAGAAGTTTTTTGTTTTCTTTGTTGCCTTTTCCTGTAACCTCAAGTTTGAAACAATATTTCATAGAGCAAATATCCAATAAGGTGTATAAATGAAAGAGTAGAAATCATGACTCACATGCCAGCAAATATCTATGGTTTTAGAGATAAAGAAAAGTGATTGGGGCATAGACCAGTCACAGGGGTTGGCTCTGACTGGCTGGGAGGTGAGAGCCCTGCTCTCTGGTACTGATGGGTTCCATCTCAACAAGATATAATTGTCTCTCTCCTTATCTTTGAAGTGAGAGAATAGGTTAACTCAAAGTTCCCTTATAGCACTCAGGTTGTCATTCTACAAAAGTGAATGTAATATCAATAATCTGTGAAATCCCAAAAGAAAGTCAAGAAAAAAACAGAGAGACAAGTGGGTAATGGAATATTCTGGACAGAGTCTAGAACTTAAGGTCTCCACACAGTGCGTACACCATACAGATGTATTCTCTTGAGTTATTTTAAAGGTGTGGATAAAGCCAATGAGATGCCTGCTCCATGGATACTAAGAACTCACCTTCCTACTCAGTTATTGCCACCATCTTTCTGGGAAAACAACTGTAAGATAGGATTACTTCATCCCCCTAGGGGCAGGGGGAGAGGAAGTCCACCCAAAGTGAGGCCTCCAGACCCTAATTCAGAACTTCCTCCTCCATATCTTTACCTCTACTCTACTTCTGAAGGGTTGACAGCTTATCAACAGTAAGGAAAAATGCAAAGTTCTATACTCAGCAGGATATTCACTTGAACAGTTTCAAACAATACTTGAAGGTAGAAGCTATACTAAATTGCTAGAGAGGATGAGACATGGGGAGGCATGAGCATCCACTGCTCTGAAGAGCAAGACTGGCTGTGAAAGGAGGAGGGGTAACAGAGGCCACAGGCTGGGTCATGGGGAGGGAGGAAAGGGGGATAAAAAAACTTTGCAAATTGTTCAAAAGGGAAAATTGATGGACAAATGGAGCAATGTTCTTGAGTAGGCACTTGCCCACAGTCTCTGGGATCCTTGTTTTATTCATTCTCATACTTTATTTATCATGTACATCAGAGTCTGGTAAATTTCTGTCACAATAGAGGCAGGAAAATATGATTGTTGAATCTATAAAAGATAAGAACTGTGTAACCAAGGGGAGAAAAGAGCTCAAATTAAATATTTAACCTTGCTAAGAAAATAGGGCATTGTTTTCTCAGAGGTGGAAATGAAGAGGTGGGAATGACTAAGAATAATTTCTTATTATTATAAGTCATAATTTCTGTATGACAGGTGTGCAGGTGGCGGGACTCACATCAAATGGCATGACTCCCTTTTGGTAAAACTGAGTAAGGGGTGAGAACTTTTGATTCCAGGATGATGGTAGACCAGATATCCTGAAAACATTTGCATGCAACACCAATGAATGCTTTAAGACATAGGAAAATTTCCTTTTAAAATGCCTAACTGTGGGCTGGGGAGATAGCTCAGTTGGTAGAGTGCTTGCCTTGTAAGCACAAGGCCCTGGGTTCGATCCCCAGCACCCCCCCCCAAAAAAAAAATGCCTAACTGAGATAGTTTAAAAAGTAAGGAAAGTCCCTAAGTTCTAAAAATGTGGGAAGTAAAACTCAAGAGAAGTTAATTAGGCCTGGATATGTCCTGGGGGAAATTTAAAGACTTGGCTAATCCAGAAACTTGAGTTTTAATGGTTGCAAAGGCACAAGGCCAAAGCACAAGGTATAAGGAACCAGAAGGAGAAGAAGCTGGGACACTGAAAGGTTGAATCCTCAATGGGTGAGTGTAGAAGGTGAAGGGAGACCCCAGGGAGAAGACGCCAGGGAGCCTGTCTTGAGAAGGCTCCCAACTCCCATGAGAATGTGTGGCATAGCCCTTCTTTCCCAACACTTTGAGATTCCATTTGTCCTTCCTTTTATTATTCAAGAAAATACAAGTTGACTAATCAGCATAAAATAAACCCTACTGCCAGTGTCCCCAGGATGCCTGGCAGGAGCACTGCCTGGAGAAATACAGTTTCTGTCCAGGCCCCATGAGATTCTCACCTGAGCTCACCATCCCACATTACAAAATACAGAAATGGCCAGGTTACTGGGATAGAGATAGATGACAGATGATAGATAGATAGATAGATGATAGATAGATAGATAGATAGATAGATAGATAGATAACAAGCAGCAGAGTTAGAACCTAAGAACATTAAGTAACAATTTATCAAGTACAGAAATGAGAGAAGAGGACTGAGGATAGTGTTAAGGTGTTTGCCTAGCATACAAGGTCCTGGTTTCAATGACAAGCAATGGAAAGAAAAAACAGAAAGAGAAGAGAAGAGAGAAAGAAGAAAAGAAGGAAAGGAGGAAGGAAGAAAGAATAAGTTGTGTAAAAAAATCAAAGATTTAATCAAAATTAAGTACAGGAATAAGATATAATTAGAAACAGAAATATTTTTAAATGGGGTTTATACAACTGAATATATATCATTTATTGAATTTTAAAACTCAACAATAGGCTAATATGCAGTATAAATACAGATAAATATAGAATTCATTAACTTAGGGAATGGATGAAGGTTTGAGGAGAGGGAAGAGTGACTGAAGGTCAGAAATATGAGATGAGACTCACAAACTGGCAAGCAACAAGGAAGTGAAAGACAACTGAGGTTAAAAGGCTTAAGAATTCAGGTGCTTTTTTAAAAAATCAACATTTTAAAAACTTGTTCATTGGTGCTTGGCAGTGTGGTAAGTTAGAGAAGATGGGTACTGAACTTAGACAACAGTGGTACAGGAACCAATTTTGCAAGCAGGGCTTCTCAATTTCAGCATTTATTTTATAATTTTTTGCTTAAGACACATGGGATTTGTCTAATTGGGTATGATAAGTAATGCAGACATGGAAATGAACTGTCAAGAAGAGAGTTTTGTGCTCATAGTTTCCTAGAAACAGGAGCACAGCATGCTACATAGAGCCATATGGAGAAGTGCCAGGGTCAGGCAGGAAGCAGAGAGATGAGAGAAAAATACATTATTGTAGTTTCTGCAGGATGGGGACAGCAGATGCAAGGTAGGCAGGCTTGGGGTTGGTGGTTTGAACAATTTTAGCAGACTCTGAGGCATTGTGCTGTGTCTAATTGTTTGGTACCTGGTCCTGTGTTGAGTGGGCAGGTGGAAAGTGGTTCAGAGTATGAGAGCTTCCTAAAGGAGGTGGTGGAGCTGTGGGTTCTGAATTTGTTGGTTGTATATATACTACCATTAGGAATTAGCTACTCCTGAAAAAGAAAAGTCCCCTAAAAACAGGAAGGTTCCAAGCTGCCAAAAAATCATAATAGAGAATATAAAAGATGTTTTAATACAAATAAATATACACTACTGACATTTTGAGCCAGATAATTCTTTTCTGTGGGTGGGAGCAGGACTCTCTCTTGTATTGTGGAGGGTTGTGCAGCATCCCTGGTCTTCACTCACTAGATGCCAGCATCACTGTCCCCAGTGTCACAACTAAAAATGTCTCTAGTGATTGATAAATGTCTTCTAGTGGGAAAAATTATTGCTGATTGTGAAGCACTGCTTTAAGGTAAAAATCAGCACAGCACTGAAATAACTGTGCATGGATCCTGGGTGGCTAGTTGAGAGACCACTTTGGAGTTGATACAAAGTAAGTTTATCTACCTATCTCATTTTATCATAATGAGACAAAACTTGGTTAAAGGAAAGGTTGTGAAGAGGAGGATGTGAAGTTGTGGTTAAAGTGAAACCTAAACCAATGCTTTGTAGGGGCAGAGTTGAAGTGATTAGAGAAATAAATAATAAAGTTGGAGATGCCAGAAGGAAGATATAACTATTTTCTTGTTCCACAGTCTAAACTCAAACCATGAAGCTATCCTGATTTACCAGGAAACCAAGATGAGGTTGTTAGAAGGCTCATCCACCTGCATGTGGCATTTTTTTTTTTAGTAACATGACAGTTCAAACTTTCTAAAGAAGGATTTTGCCCCTGCTACCAAGTGGGAAATCAGGAATCAGGCTATTGATTAAAGAATTAATAGGACCAGGTTGGAAACAGAGCATAATTGTCACAGAAGCATAGAGAGTGGGCAGGGAGGTTACAAAGCCAAGTCACATTGCCAGCTCAGAAAAGCTAAGCAGGTGTGTGCAGACATTCTCACACACTCACTTGAAGACTAAATCCAAGTGAGTTCTGTGAAAATCCATTTTTATACCATTCTTCATCCATCTGCATCCTTACCCTAAAGTTTCTTTATGTAGCTCGAAATGCCAAAGACTGTATGGTTTCCTACTACTACTTCCTAAGGATGAATCAAGTGCTACCTGACCCTGGCACCTGGGAAGAGTATTTTGAAGCCTTCATTGATGGAAAAGGTAAAAAGAAGATGCTTCACAAACCTGTATTCCCATTCTAGTGAGACTGACTCCAGAGAATCAGACATACATTTGACACTTTAGAACTTTATGTGCCTCTTTAGGTAAGTCCTGCCAAGGACTGGGACCAGGTGGAGCAGCTTGGCCACTTTTCTACTATAGACCCACAGTCCTCAGCAAATATCTCCCACCTGATCTGAAAGCCTTTATTCCAGGTCACATGTGCTGCAGAGGCACTCCCATTCCAAAGGGTATCCCTGTCTCAGTGAGGGCACACATGTTTGTACCATGATGACTCTTTAGGTAGCAAATAAATCCAAGCATATCCCCGTCCACATGACCCACAAAATCAAACAGATCAGGACCCTAAGGAGGTATCTGATCCAGAGTTTGTCCACTCTCTTCAGTGCACTTCAGATCAATGAACCACTGACCCTCAGATGGTTTTGTACCATCTCTATGTAGACTGCTCTTTTTGTCTCTTCCAGTGGATTGGGGTTCCTGGTTTGACCATGTGAAAGGATGGTGGGAGAAGAAAGACAGATATCAGGTTCTCTTCCTCTTCTATGAGGACATAAAAAAGGTAAGTAAAGAACCACTTCAGACACAGGGTCAGAGAAACCTGAAGTTGTTCAGAGCTGTACTTCTGAGAAGAAAGTCTGGAAGGAAGGAATGATATCTCTCTGCCACTCTCCTTCATTTCAGTCCTATGTCACCCTCACCACAGGACCCAAAACATGAAATTCAGAAGGTGGCACAGTTCATGGGAAAGAACTTGGATGAAACTGTGCTGGATAAAATTGTCCAGGAGACATCATTTGAGAAAATGAAGGAAAATCCCATGACAAATCGTTCTACAGTTCCCAAATCTATCCTGGACCAGTCCATCTCCCCCTTCATAAGAAAAGGTGTGTGGGGCCTCTTTATCAAATGATTAGCTTGTCTAGTAACATTACCAAGATGATATTGGGTTTCATTAATTTCAAAGAAACACACTGACTACTCATTGTCGACTCTAGTAAGGCTGGGTACTTGATCTTATTGTAGAAGACAGAGTTTTACAAACAGCAAAGGAAATGCAATCTTGTAAATGACTAAGGGCAGGAGCCACTGTTGATTCAGAATCCACAGGGAGCCCTGAACCTGAGCATCTGAGACCTCAGCAGCAGGAGGTCACAGTTCTTGCTCTAAGATTCCATCACTTAAAAGGCTCAGCTACTGTCCACATCTAGGCATGTCTTCTGTTATGACCAGTGTCCTGTCTTTTTGCCCATTGTGCCTTTATCCTACCTATACTATAGCTTCTACTGCCTCAATTTCTGCTCATACCTTGGTCTTGACCATGACCCAAACCTGCCCTACATCATGATTTTCAACTGCAACTACTGCTGAGAACTGCCTCCTCTTAGTTATTTCTTGCTTCTAGTTCTCAAAAGAGGGATTCTAATTGGTTCAGCTTATAATTTTCAAGGAAAAAAACTTCATAATTTTTAAGAAACAATACATTAAAATTGTTTAAAGTTAAATCAATTCAATACTATCTCTTTAAAGAAAATCTCCACCAAATTCCACTGCCCAAAAGTCCTTTTGCTCTGTTTCATAATCATACTCTTTTCTTTTCTTACAACAGTTGAACTATGGTGTGCATACTTGTGCATGCTGTTTTGTGATGTCTTTTCTTCCTCCCCCTTTTTTTGGTAAGCAACTGAAATTATTTCATTGCACTTTTCTATCTAAGAGTACTTGATGCTTCAGAAACAAATCAAATGATTCCATATCTTTTCACATAATGGTGGTGATTTGACAAATAGCCCTTCTTCGGGCCCTTATATACCCACTTTCTATACACACTTTTCCTTCGGTCTCGTACTAACACAGAGATATGTATACCATATGTAGCTATCCTATACAAATTTGCCTACCAGAATGTGAGGCAGCCTTTCAGAGCAAGGCATATAGATCCAATTCCCTCACTGCTTTTTAAAAGTCCCAGGTTATACCAAAGTGGCATAACAACTCATAATTCACCCAACTGTGAATAGACCCTTCAGTTATCATTGCCTTCAGTTTTCATTATGAATAATGTTACAGTGAAAATTCTGTGCATGTGTTCTTATTTCCTGATGCTTTTCTGTTACATAATTTTTTGGAAGAGACATTGGTGGGACAAAGAATATTTCCTAATCTAAAATTATTTTAATTACTGCTATGTGAAAATAGTATCTCATTCTAGCTGATTTCAAATTATTTATGTTACTGTATAATCTACATTGATCTTAAGAACACGGTTTAATAAACTTTGATAAATATATGTAGCCATACATCCAGAACCCCAATCAAGATATCAGACATTTTCATTACCCCAGAAGGGACCCTCTCATGTCCTGTTTTGATCAATCTGTACCTGCAGAGACAACTGCTATTCTCATATCCATCCTACAGATTGATTATACTTGTTCTTGAATGTCATATGCATGGAACCACACAGTATACTTTCTTTTATCTGGGGCCTTTGGTCAACATAACATCTTGAGATTCCTTCAGGTGGTGTATTTCCATAGTTCATTTATTAATTGATTTATTTTTGTCTCTAAAGTGACCAATGTGTGAGTATACCACAGGTGGGCTGGGTCATGCCAGGTCACCAGCTCCTGGTACCAGTTGTGATTAGATTTAGAAGCCCATTCTTCTGCACAGAGTCCCATAGGGCTGCTTCTCATAGCAGATAGCTGCAGATGGAAGGGAATCCATTGATGGCAATTGGATAAGTCAGGCTATGGACAAGCCAAGCCTAATGTGGGTGCCTCACTGCTTAACTCGGGGCTACTCAACCTGTCAATAAGATAATGACATGCCTCTCTGGTTTCCATCTTCTAGGAACTGTGGGGGATTGGAAAAACCACTTCACAGTGGCCCAGAATGAAAATTTTGATGAAATCTATAAGAAGAAGATGGAAGGAATTACCATAAACTTCTGCCTGGAACTCTGAGCAGGTAGTAAAGAAAAGGGTGGAAGACAAGAACACAAATGCTATCTTCAGTTCTCTGCTGCAGTCAAACAAATCTCTGAAAGCACATTGTGAGTGTTCATGATTATGGTACAAACCATGTTTGTGATTATGAACAGTATATCACAACTTTGCCAAAAGGATCATGTCTAATGCCTATTTTCTCCTCTATTTTCCAAAGTAAGAATAAGACATCTTAATAAACTAGGTAAAATATAAGAATTAAATACTATAAGGATGTTTTAATCCCCATTCTTTTGGGAAGTGTATTCATTTTCTAGACTGTAATATAACAACACCTGAAGAACAAGTAGACAAATATTAGATAAAATATACACTAACATCATGAAATTTCTGATGTCTTACCTAACCACTTAGGGAACACTGGTCTGGGATCAGTCCTGGGGTTCTTCCTGGTCATAATGGGAAGGGATATAAGGCCAGTGCAGCCAGTACCAAAAAAAAAATATTTTCTAAGCACCCTGACTGTAAGCAGGGAATGGTCACAGAGTAAATATTGAACATCCAAAACCAAATTAAGAGACACCTGGTGCTAGGTCATTTAGCAAACAAAAAACATGAGGGTGGTATTTGTGAGCCCAGGTTGGATCCTGGTAAAGGCAGAAAGTACACAACTGGTGTCAACAATGTCAGTCCAGGTGTGGTGCTAAACTTGGAGACTCCTGGACCTGAGCTTCACTGCTGTACACTCTGGGGGACACTTTCTAACCGAGTTAGGTGTCCTTTTTACCCAGTTCCTATATTTTCCCCCATTGCTCTGCATTTACTCATCCATTTACTTATCTGTATGTCCCACTACATTGTAAACCCCTTGGGGTTCAGTTCCATGTCGTATTCACCATTTTACTTCCAGTGCCTAATGAGCTTAGCATATGCCAATAAAAACTTGTTGCATGAGCAAATGAAAGCACAGATTACAGGAAGGTAGGCACATTTAAAGTTACTAAGTCCCAACTTTGACCCTTTCCTTTAAGACCCAAATCATAGGGTGCACTAAGCCAAATAAATTATGGATTTCTTTTAATCACTGCTAAAGTTTGGACCTGAATTCTCCCACAAAGTTCCATGAGTTAAAGGCTTGGATTTCAGTGTGTCCCTACTGGGATGTTGTGAACCTTTTAAGAGAAAAGGCTTAGTGGGGGGTCTCCAGGGCATTGGGAATATGTTCTCAAAGAGGATAGTGGGACTCCAGGCTCTTCTTCTTTCTCTCTTACTTCTTGGCCATGAGGTGAGCAATATCTCTCTGCCATGCATTCCCACCATGCTGCCTCCTTACCAGAGACCTAAAAATAACATGTCTACCCAATCATGGACTAAAACCTCAAATGCATGAATCAAAATAAACCTGATTGTATAAGGTACTTTTTACAGTGATGGGAAGCCGATTAACAGAATCACCATGCTCTGGCAATTCTAAATGATGTCAGTGGTAAAACACACCCCTCTGGAAAAAAAAAGAAAATAATCTTCCATTGGACCAATTCCTAAGCAATTGTTTAGAATTAAATTTATACAGTTAAAATCACTCATTTTTAAGCATATGTATATAAGATTCAAATTAACATTTTTATTATGTTAAAAAAAGTTACCTGTATCCTCACTGGATTATAAAATTTATTGATTCTATGTCTTATTCACCTATGTAAGGAATTTGATTCAGAGATTCACCTGGTAAAATCTTCCATAATACACAGAAGCCATGAGAATTCATAGCGAGAAATAAAGCCTGTACTACAAAGCATACTCAATGAACTATTTCATGAAGAAAAAATGAAAAATTAAAGTAAAAACCAGCATAGGGATGCATTACACTAGAAGAATGATAAAAGGAGAACCAAGTCTGAATTACACATAAGAAATAAATCAAAATGGCAGGAAAGAAGGAAAGAAGCAAATGAAGGAAATAGGAGAGGCAGCTCAACAGTAACCACACTTGTATTTGGGACAAACCTGCAGATGGGGGCCCAGTGGAGACTGAGACCCATCTTCCACTTATAGCCTGGAGTAGATACAGGGGCATAAGGGAGTAGAGGAATTTTGGTGTTTAGGTCATTGCTAGGAGGTTGTCATGGAAGAGTCCTTTTGGTCATCACCAGTATTATTTGAGGTGGTCACTGTTTCTCGTTGAACCAGGTGTTTTCAGAATTCCGATCTCAGATAGCAATTCCATTTCTCTCTATGATGATGAAGTATTACTTGGGATTTCTTTGCATGATGGTAGAGTATTGTCTGGGGTTTAACGTCAGGCTAAGTCAGAGTGATCAAATGGTGACTGTTATTCTAAGATGGGGTATATATTTTGAAATGGTGTTGCCTATGTCAAGTTCTACCTAATATTCCTGCCTTTTTCTTTTTATTTGGTAAGAAAGAAGTGAGGGAAGGGTGAAGTGAGAAGAGGCAGTGATGTCTCTTACACTATTTCCCACTGAGAGAGGACATCAATTGAAGACTCCTGTAGGCATTTATATTGAGCAATTCTAATGGAACTCAGCAGGAGAAAGTTCTGGATTATGTGATCAGTATTGGCATTGATGGTTCTCTGTGAAAAGGAAGGTGAAGAGCTGAAACAGGGAGGGCCCAATAGCAAGGTAAATAATTATACAGAGAATTGGGAAGAGGAAAGGGGCTATCCAAGAAAACATAGCTAGGGAAGAAGGTCATCACATGTTCCATGAGGAGGAATACTGATCAAACTTGGCAACCTGTTCTCTTAATTTTTATTGCCAATCCTCATCAGGCCATATTTGCTAGTGTAAAAGCAGCAGATTTCTTGTAGAAAGACACAGATACCTCATCTATGGTTAATAAATCTGGACATCCTCTGTTTTGGAGGACAGTTGCTGCCAATGAATCTATTTGGTCCTGAAGCATAGATAGTTGCATTGCAATTTCTCTAAGGCTACCAGCCATTTCTTTAGATAGTACTGCAAAATGAGGGTGGAAACTCCTACTCCTGACTCCTGTGCCCACTGCTGTAGTTAAGCCAAGGCCTATCAGAAGAGGAGTAAAAGGGATAGCTCATTGTGTTCTGAGTAAGGTATGTACTGGGATAGAAGTGGGTCCTTCTCAGTGGAATATAGGAGGGGTGGTGTGAGAAAGGCCAGGGTGCAAGTTTCTGTCCAGTTAGTGGGTAAGCAGACATAAGTGTTATTTTCACATAGGATGAAGTTTCCTTGATTATATTCAAGACAACCAGGGAGGTGATAGGAGACTACTTGTTTTAGATGGAGACTACTGTGGTCTCATGTCCACCCCTGGGAAAAGGTAAAGGTGGTAGCCCCAAGAATCTGGAGACCAGTATTGGTGTTTGAAAGATGAAACTTTTCAAATAAAATTTGGTGTGTTTGGAGATTTAAGAATACCCACCCAGGTAGAGGAAGGAGTTTTTAGTGGTCTAGATGGTAGGGGGTAGGTTTTAAGTTTAGTAGAGGCACATTGGTTAGTGGACCTCTACCTTGTCAGGACAAGGACTGGGTTTTGGTTAGAGGTAAATTCCAGAGAGCACAGAGAATGAAGGCTCTCATAAGTTTGCTTGTGGGCCTCTTATAGTTAATGTGTTCAAAAGTGGGATTTGGAAGAGAAAAAATAGAGTTACACAAAGAAGAAGGAAGCCCACTGGAGTTTCCTTTTCTGTGCACTGGATACAAAGAGGAGTCTGAGAAATAAGGGGTTAAGTAAGGGCACCCATCTGACCTGTTATGGGGATAATAATGTGTAAGGCAAAGTATTTGGCAGTCATATATCAAAAAGTGATGCATTGTATGGTTGATTCTCTGAATTCTGTTCTGTCTTCTCAGTGCACGTGAAGGAATACTTTGGTGTTTGCTCATGTGATAAGAGGAGCTGGCTGGGCTTCATACGCTGGTGCCCATAGGGGTAAACAGATCCAGCAGGAGGTACTGGATGTGTTTGTGGAATTTAATTTACCAGCAGGTCAACAGAGGTTTTAATAAGTGCAGACATGTAATGAGGTATTGGGGCCAGATAAAAGGAGGCAGAAAAGAGAAGAAGGAAAGCTAAAGATGTGAGAAGTCCCAGTAAGTTCCTTGAAGCCATGGTTCATGCATGAATTTGAAAAATTGAGCTGGAGTGTTCAGGGATTTGGGAACAGATACCAAGCAAAATCCTGTCTAGTGGGGGTAATAAATTGGCAAAAGTTGGGACAGCAAAGAGATGGGTAATAAAGAGACATAAGTTTATAAGACAGAATCTTGGTTCTCTAGGTCTTCATCTGGGTCAAGTGTATATAAGTGGGGCTTATGAAAAAGCAAGAATATTTTATAGAGCAAGAAGGAGTGTGGGGGAGATGAATTGTGTGCTGATGAGTGGAGATGTTGCCTTTTTAAGCTTGGATGGTATATCTGATGTGGGAATGATTTCATTTTGGCTGCTTGGATGGTATATCTGATGTGGGAATGATTTCATTTTGGAGTAGGAGAATCTGTTCTCCACATCAGGTCTCCTGGCTGTAGTTATTGGTGTATATGGAAAAAGATAAGCCCCAAAATAATATGGCCTAGGGAGAAGGAATGAGGGAGTCACTTTCTTTCCCAGTAACAAGACAGGCCCTGGAGAGGAAATTTCCAACAATTCTGAAATGACAGCTTCTGAGAAGAGGCCAAAGCATTGATGTAACCCTAAAACTGACACCACACCTTCCATGTGGCCCAGTAAAGATAGCCCAAACAGACATGCTCCTTAATTGAGTCACCTCTCACTGTAACCTATATAAACCTAACCGTCCCCCATTTTGGCCAGTGGCTCATCTTCTACCAGGAAAATGGGTCTATCAGTGGTGTTGCTCTGTTCCTAAAAAAAAGTTGCATTGAGCTCATCTGTAAAGTTGGTGTCCAACCTGGTCCTTTTGCGCTAACAGTCACAATGGAGTCTCATAATTGTCAATAGGTTTAGGAAAGAATTTTTCTGCATGCTATCTGCTTAGGTGTTGCCTCAGGTGTAAGGCTGGTCAGGTATCAGGAATGGGAGGGGCTGAGAAAGAGAAATGGAGCTCAAAGGGACAGTCTTAGAGAAGCTTGAAAGGGCTTAGCTTGAGAGGTTTTCGGAGGAGGATCCATAAATGAAGAAGAGCCAAGGGGAGAAACTTGGTTCAGGGAAGTTTAGTTTCAAACATTAGTTTGGTCAGGTGCAGTTTTAGGAGGGCATTTGCACATTCTACCTTTCCTGAGGATTGATCATGGAGACAGTGATTTACAATCCAAAAGGTAGGGAACCCCTGGCTAATTAGGTTTCCTGAAGAAGAACTGACAGAAGAGGAGGGGAACTGACCTTTTACCCAGTCATTGATTTCTTACTATAACATTTTTATAATATCATTTTACAATCAAGTCTGGTTTTGCCATAGCAAATAGGTGAAAAAAAGGGGCAAATATCCTGAGTGAAATTGGAAATGGAAAACCAAAAGAATAGATTGGGGGTCGGGGGCACTGAGAAGAATCATTTTTTGGCGATCTATTAGAAACGAGCCATTTTTTACAGGGAGTCCCAGATGAGAATATATATATATATATTTTTTTTTTAATTTTTCTGAGGCAGAATAAGATGGAGTAGGGAAGAGAAAATAGGGAGTATGGAGAGGTGTGATGGGGACTATTTAAGGCTTTGTGTAAGAACAGTGGTGGCCAGTCAGGGAAGGGTCTTGTCAGCAGCCTGCTGTGCTGCTACACCTGCTAATGCATTACTTTTGCTTATCAGGCTGGTTGATCCTTGGTGTCCTTTGCAATGAATGACTGCTACTGCCATCCATTTTACAGCCTTAAGTAGGTTGTGAATGAGATGGCTGTTAATGATGGGTGTCCCTCTGGTGGTTAAAAATCTTTGCTCTTGCCAGATCATGGTATGGAAGTGAAGCATGTGAAAGGCACACTTGGAGTTGGTGTAAAGGTTTACTCTCTGTCCCTAACATAAAGTAAGTGCATTGGTTAAAGCTATTAATTCAGCCTATTGGGAGGCAGTTTGGGGAAGTAAGATGCCTGGTTTTATAATCTAATTATTAGATATTGTGGCATATCCTGCCTTAGGAAGAGGATTTCTGAAGGAACTTCCATCAATAAACCATGAAGGGGTATTGAGTAAAGGAATATCTAAGATATGGGAAAAGTGGGAAAATATGATATCTAGAAGGTCAAGATGAGTGAGAGGGAGGAGGGTCTGAGTTATCTGAAAGAAGAGGTAGAAGGGTGGCTGGGTTAATGGTTTACAGTGATGGAAAGATATCAGTGGATTGTCTACAAAGAAAGTATGTATTTGTTGTACTCTGAATTGGGGGAGGGATAGGACACAGAGCTGGCCATTTAGTTCCTTCAGGTTATGAGAGGAAAGGATAGTAATATGTTGATATAGAGTTAATTTGTTGGCCTCTGAGGCTAAAAGGGTGGTAGTTCCAAGTGCATTTAGACAAAGGGGGCCAGTCTTGAATTTCTGCCATCCATTTTGCAGCCTTAAGTAGGTTGTGAATGAGATGGCTGTTAATGATGGGTGTCCCTCTGGTGGTTAAAAATCTTTGCTCTTGTCAGATCACGGAATGGAAGTGAAGCATGTGAAAGGCACACTTGGAGTTGGTGTATAGGTTTACTCTCTGTCCCTGACATAAAGTAAGTGCATTGGTTAAAGCTATTATTTTGATATGTCTAATTATTTTGAGAGATAAGCCACTGCCTTGGGGGAATTTCCAAACATCTTACATAGGGGTCCCAAGGCTATGTTCCAGACTGCAAAGACATATAGAGAAAAAAAATGGTTATTGTGGGTCTGAAAGACCCAAAGTGGGAGCCTGTAAGAGGGCCTGCTTTAACTTTTGGAAGGAGTATTAATGGGAAGAGAAGGTTGTGTGGCTCAGAAAGGTCACTGTGAGAAGCAGATAGAAGGGCTTACAATAAAGCCAAAGTTAGGAACACAGAGTTGGAAATAATCTGCTACCCCAGAAAAGAGAGAAACTCATATTTGGTAGTAGGGTCAAGAAGGTCCTCAATGAATTATTTACAGCAGTGGGAATGACTCAAAACTGAGGAGTGAAAGTGAGGGAAGGCACAGTAGCCTAATTTATTTAGAAAATTTAAAAGGAGGCTCATGTATTTAATAGAAAGTTCATGGGAGGGACTACAGAAAAGAAGATCATCTATATACTGCTAGAAAGAGACTAGGGAGAGGTTAAGATTAGTTAGGTCATGACATAAGGCCTGGCTGAACAAGTGGGGCTGTCTCTAAAGCCCTGAAGAAGGATGTGCAGGTCATCTGGGTATCAAAATGAGTATCAGGGTCCATCCACACAAAAGCAAATAGATCTTAAGAAGAAGGATCTAATGGGATAGTGAAGAAGGCATCTTTAAGATCAAGTACTGAGAATTGAGTTGTAATTGAGGGAATATGAGAGAGCAGGGTGCAAGGGTTAGGGATTTCAGGATAAATTGTGACTGCAGCCTGATTAATCAGGCAGAGGTCCTGGACTAGTTAGAAGTACCATGAGTTTTTTGACAGCCAGGATTGGGGTGCTATGAGGGGAGTTGATGGGTCAAGGACTGTTAGCCTTGAGAAGGCTAAGAAATGATGGATTTGAGACCTCAAAGGCTGTGGGCCTCAGGAAGATATTGGGATTATCACAAGGAGGAGGCAGGTTCTTGTAGGGAAATCTTAACAGAAGTGTGGTGGGTGGTCACAGGGGACTTGGAGGTATCCCATGCTATGAATGACACCTCAGGGAGGAACACTGACAGAGATGTAAGAGGGGAAGGAAGAGCATCTGGTCAGCTTAAGAAGATAAAGGAAGCAGAGGAGTGTGGGGAGTTATGGTGGTTTTGTTGGAAATTAAAAGAATGGAATGCATTGAGTTTGGTTAGGATGTCCCCACCAGGGTTAGGAGTTGGGAATTGGGGTACAGTTAGAAAGGTGTGAGAGAATAGATTGTCAAATAGGTTACAGAATAAAGGACCTGTTTGTCTAGGGTGCTGGGTTTTCTGCCAATGCCAACAATAGAGGTGGAAGAATATTAGAGGGGACAGGAAAATTCTCATAGCACTGAAAGATTTGCCCTTGTGTCCAGTAAGAAAGAGATAGGCTTACCAGGTACTGACAGCATTACCCTGAGCTTGGAATGAGTGATGGTAGTCAGGGTGATGAGTATAGGGGCCATCAATCTTCTGCTGATAGGCTGTCCACTGTCAGATGGAGGACTGTTTACCAACCTGGGGTTTGTGTCCAGAGTACCTGTGGGAATTGGAAGTGATCAAATGAGAGGGAAGAGTTTTTGCTGAGTGCATTCCAATTTCTAGTGCCCCATTAGTAGCAGACAGGGCATGGCCCAGGCAGAGGTTTAGGGTTAGGGCATACATTGACCCAGTGTCCCTGTTTACCACATTTGAAGTATATTTATAAGGTCCTTGGGGCCCTTGTCTGAGTGTATCTGCCAGCATTTGGTATTTAGTTTGATCTTGTTTGAGTTTTTGTGCTTTTCATTCCTTTTCTCTGTTTTGTATACCTTAAAGGCTGGTTTAACAAGTTCATGTTGAAGGGTCTGTGGTCCCTTCTCCAGTTTTTGTGGGGTTTTTTCTGATATCTGAGCACACTGGGAGATGAAATGTAAATGAAGATGGAGTCTGCCATCTTCTGAGTTAGGGTTAAGGTTAGTATATTTAATCATTTCTTTCTGTGGTGCAAGAGAAAGAGGGCAAGGTTTCCATCATTGCCTTGGGTGATTTCATTAATCTTTTCGTTGTTGACTACCTTTAGGGCAGCCTTTTCCATGCCTGCCAGTATGCAGGTGCAGCCAGAATTCAAGACAGGCAGTTAGTGTAGAATAGGCGATCTGGTGGGATGGAGAAAATGGAGGCCAATTTGAGTTGAAACCAACCATGGGAGATTGGAATGTTCATGTCTCCAGAGCCCTTTGGTACCACCACTTCCAAAAAGGTTGTTAATGGAGCAACTCCTGAGCAGACAGGGAGCTTCTAATCAATGCCTCCTGAGCTGCTGCTCCATTCCTGCCTACTACTCTACCTTGGTCCTTCCAGTCCACTTGCTAACCCCCAACATCTCCCAGTCACTATGCAGGTTGAAGGAAAATGAACAAGATAAGGGAGAAGAATGCAAGGAAAACAAAGGAAACATTAGTCTATAAAAGAGCAAGGGCCCTCTCACTTTCTTGGGATACCAGAATACCAGCTATGACCCCTTCTCCCGCCCAGGAGGAGTCTGTGTTACTACTTTAAATAAAACCTGCTTTGTATGTTTGCCTCAAGTATGCTTCTCTAATGTTCGAACTTCAACATTTGAGGAAGCAGAACTCGTCACTGATAACTAGAGGTATCACGGGTAATTAGGTGGCCTAACTTGCTCAGTCAACAGAATTGATCTGATCTAGTTAGGGTCACTGTGGGGAACTGCTGTGGTACCAATGGGGTTATTGACAGGATTTGGGTGGCAGAGGGTGTCTGCATGGGCCTCGGCTGATGACAAGATGCAATCCTTATCCTCAGGAGAAAGACAGGAAGAAAGGATGACATAAATGTCATGCCATGTGAGGTCATATGACTGGGTAATGCGTAGTAATTCCTTTCAAAATGTGGTGGGGTTTGAAGCAAAAGAACATAATGTTTTTCTATCTAATGTCCATTTAATGGGACATGGACACATATAATACCTTCTGCTCCTGCCATCTCATGGAGGGGAGGGACGTTGGAGGGAGCAGAAGTGTTCATTGGGGGAATCCCATGGGTGTGAGTGTGGTGCAGGGAAAAAAGGGGTGAAGGTGGGTGAGGAGGGGAATAAGAGGTAGTTCATTCTGAGGCTGAGGGGGAAGTTGTTCATCTGCAGGGGCAAAATCAATGGCTGAGGAAGAAGCTAAGGAAGCAGAGTTAGCTGAGGGAACTGAGGGAGGGGTGCATCTCAATAGATACAGAAAAAGCATTGGACAAACTCGTATTCATTTTTAAAACACTAGAGAGAATAAGGATAGCAGAAACTCACATCAGCATTGTAAGCACTATATATGAGTAACCCAAAACCATTATCATATGGAGAAAAACTGAAAACATTTCCTCTAAAAATGGGAACAAGTACAGGATGCCCACTTTCGCCACTCCTATTCAACATAGCCCAGTGAAACTATGCAGAGCAATCAGGCAAGAGAAGAAAATTAAAGAGATACAAATAGGAAAAGAAGAGGTCAAATTATCTCTGCTGATGACATGATCCTCTATTTAGAAGATTCAAACTCCACCAGAAGACTTCTAGCACTGATAAACAAATTTAGTAAAGTGTAGCAGGATACAAAATCAGCATACATAAATCAATCACTTTTCCATACTCCAATAACAAACCCACTGAAAATAAAATTATGAAAACTATTTCGCTAACAATAACCTCAAAAGAAATGAAATACTTTGGGATTAATCTAACAGAGTATGTTAAGAGCTGCTATAATGAAAACTATAGAACACTGAAGAAATCATTGAAGGAGAGCTTAGAAGATGCAAAGACCTAGGCAGAATTAACATTATTAAAATGATCATAAACCAAAAGCATTACACAGACTTAAAGCAATTCCCACCAAAATATCTAAGACATTCTTCACAGAAGTAGCAAAAAAATATAATATTTAGGAGAATATCCAAAGCAATCCTGAACAAAAAGAGTGATTCTGGCAGCATCATAATACCAGACCTCAAAATAGACTACAGAGTTATAGTAACAAAAATATATGATACTGGCACCAAACCAGACATGAAGACCAATGGAATGAAACAGAAAATACAGAGATACCCACATAACTGCAATTATCTAATACTAAACAAATGTGCCAAAAATATTTGTTGGAGAAAAGAGACTTTTAAGCAAATGGTAGTCAGAGAACTGAAAACCCATATGTAAAAGAATGAAACTTAACCTCTATTGCTCACCCTGCTTTAAAGCCAACTCAATGTGGATCAAAAACTTAAGAATTATACCAGAAAATCTGCAACTACTAGAACAAAATAAAGGCTAACATTCCAACAAGTTGGCACAGGAAACAATTTTCTTAACAAGACTCCAAAAACTCAAGTAATAAAATAAAAAATCAGTAAGTGGAATGTCATCAAATTAAAAAGCTTCTAAACAGCAAAGGAAATAATTAAAGGCATGAAGAGAGAGCCTACAGAATGGGAGAAAATTTTTGCCACCTACTCCTCAGAGAGAGCATTAATATCTAGAATATGTAAAGAACTCAAAAAACTTGACACACAAAAATATCCAAAAAAGTCAATTAATACATGGGCAAAAGAACTAAATAGTTCTCAAAAGAAGAAATACACAATTGATAAACAAATATATTTTAAAAAATGTTCAACACCTCTGGCAATCAGGGAAATGCAAATCAAAGCTACACTAAGATTTCATCTTGCTTGGTCAGAATGGCAATTATCAAGAAAGAAATAATTAAAAAAAAGCATTGGCAAGGATGTGGGGGGAATTGTATACTCATTTATTATTGGTGGGAATGAAAATTAGTACATCCACTGTGGAAAGCAGTATGGAGATTTCTCAAAAAAATAAGAATGAAATCACCATATGATACAACTATCCCACTCCTCAGTATACATCCAAAATATCTAAATTTAGCAAACTTTAGGGATACAGTCACATCAATTTGCATAGTAGCACAATATCCAATCTAAAGAATCAGCCAAGATGCCCTTCAACAGATGAATGGATAAAGAAAATGTGGTATATGCAGAAGGGAGTATTACTCAGTCACGAAGAAGAATGAAATTATGACATTTGTACATAAATGGATGGAACTGGATACTGTCATGCTAAGTGAAATATGCCAGACCCGGAAAGTCAATGGTCAAGTGTTTTCTCTTATGCATAAGGGAGTCCAAAATAAGAAGGGAAAAGAAAGATAGAGAAAAAGGGTAAGGGGTGCATCCACCAAAATAGAAGAAAGACTGGTGGACCAGATGAAGGGGACTGTTGGGGAGGGAGAAGGGATGGAAAAGGGAAGAACAGCAGAATGAACCTGACCTAACTTTCCCATGTACTTATATGAATATGCCATGGTGAATCTCATCATCATGTATATCCAAAAGACACTAAATAAAAAAGAAAAAAAAGTAAATAACAGAAATATCAGTAGAGTAGAAGAAAGAATGGAGAGGAGAGGAGGGAAAGGGAAAATATTGTAGACTGAATAAATAGAGTAAATTATGTTGCATTCTGTCCAAATTAATCCTAATATTATGTATAACTAAAAAGAGTCAATTTTTTAAAAGATGCAAAAAGAAAGAAAGAAAGCTGGGGAGAGGCCTAACTCAACTACTACTGTCCAAATAGTAACAAGGTGGAATTTATCTTTCTTTGTCCTGCTTATTTCACAGAATACAAATACCAATTGGTTTTCACAGTGGAATCTGAAAAGCTGTTCTCACAGAAGTAAGGCACAGATAGATGGTTACCAGAACCCTGGGTGGGGAAGCAAAAAATAGGGAATGTCTGATGGACAACTACAAAATTACAGTTAGGAGAAGTAACGTTTTGTATTGTATTGAACAGCAGAGTTGTTGTAGATAACAATAATGTTACAAAACTTTACACCAAAAATACAAAGAACCCAATCAATAAGTGGGCCAAGGAACTGGACAGACACTTTAAAAAAGACACACAGGCAATTAATAAATATATGAAAAAGTGTTCAACATCTCTAGTAATTAGAGAAATGCAAATTAAAACAACTCTAAGATTTCATCTTACTCCAATTAAAGTGGCTATTATCAAGAACACAAACAATAATAGATGTTGGCATAGATGCGGGGGAAAAGGCATGCTTTTACATTGCTGGTGGAGTTGCAAATTGGTGCAGCCATTCTGGAAAGCAGTATGGAGAATCCTCAGAAACTTGGAATGGACCCACCTTTTGACCCAGTTATCTCACTCCTCGGTTTATACCCAAAGGACTGAAAACCAGCAAACTACAGTAAGACAGCCACATCAATGTTTATAGCAGCTCAGTTCACAATAGCTAGATTGTGGAACCAAACTAGATGCCCTTCAACAGATGAATGGAGAAAGAAACTCTGGTATATATACAATGGAATACTATTCAGCCATAAAGAAGAATAATATTATGGCATTTGCAAATAAATGGATGAATTTGGAGAATATCATGCTATGTGAAATAAGTCAAGCCCAAGGAAATGAGAGGAAGGGGGGTATGAAAAATGGTGAAATGAGACAGACATCATTACCCTATGTACATGTATGATTATACGAATGGTATGAATCTACATCATGTACAAACATAGAAATGAAATGATGTACCTTATTTGTGTACAACAAATCAAAATGCAGTCTGTAAAAAAATTAAAAGATAAATAAATTTTTAAAAATAATTAAAATAGCTAGAAGGGAGGATTTTGATTACTCTCAGCACAAATAAATGAGCAATATTTGAAGTGATGTATATACAATTACTCTGATTTGATTACTACATGATGTCCACATGCATAGAAATTTCACATTATACTCCATAAGTGTGTACAGATATCATGTCAGTTAAAGTGCAATAAAAATAAATGAGATGGATTCAAACTAAAAAGCTTCTTCTCAGCAAAGGAAACTATCAATAACATAAAGAGAGAGCCCAGAGAATGAAACAAACATGAAAAAATGTTCATCACCTCTAGCAATTAAAGAAATGCAAATCAAAATCACTATAAGATTTCATCTCGCTCCAGTCATAATGGCAATTATCAAGAATACAAGCAACAAGGAATGTTAACAAGGATCTGGGGTGAAAGGTTCATTCATACATTGCTGGTGGAACTGCAAATTGGTGCAGCCACTGTGGAAAACAGTATGCAGTTTCCTTAGAAAATTTGGAATGGAACCACCATTTGACCCAGCTATTCTACTCCTCAGTTTATACCCAGGGGGCTTAAAATCAACATACTACAGTGACACAGCCACATCAATGTTTATAGCAGCTCAACTCACAGTAGGTAAACTATGGAACCAACCTAGATGCCCTTCAGCTGATGAATGGATAAATAAAATGTGGTACATATACACAATGTAGTATTACTCAATCTTAGAAAAGAATGAAATTATGGCATCTGCATGTAAATGAATGGAGTTGGAGAATAACATGTTAAGGAATATAAACCAAACCCAAAACCAAAGACCAAATGTCTTCTCTGATAAGCAAATGATGATACATAATGTGGGGCTTAGGGAAGAGTGAAGGAACTTTGGATTGGGCAGAAGTGAGTGAGGGGAGAGGAGGGGTACAAGGGAGGGAAGGAAGGACAGTGGAATGAAACAAATATTATTACCCTATATATATGTATGCTTTCCCTACCAGTGTGACTCTGCACCATGTACAGCCAGAGTAATGAGAAGTTGTGCTCCATGTGTGTACAATGTGTCAGAATGCATTCTGCTGTCATGTATAACTCATTAGGATATTTTTAAAAAGTATAGTGATATAAATATAACCAGAAAAAATGCAACAAAACATTAAAAAACCTAAAAAAAATTCTAATGTTAAGATGTTAAGAAAAAAACAGAGAAGCAAGTATAAGCTAGAGCTAGGAGAACAAAAGTGGAGGGAATAACTCCAATTAATGCTTTAAACCATTACAAGAAACAAAATCAATTGGGTTGAGGATACAATGCTGGTTATTAGAGTAACAGCTATCAAATCAAGATGAAGAGAGATATACATACAATCCAAGTTAGCATTAGAGCTATTTAAAGTAAATCATGTTAAGGTGATAAGAATTCTTACTGAGTATTGATTTGGATTTTATCAGGATTCGAGACCTTTAGAAGAGGTCCATCATTCTTTGACTTTAGATCCCTCTGAGGTGTTGGGGCACAGGAACGACCCTCTGGTTGCTATGGACCACCTACCTGCCAGTTCTCATTTGTCAGCCCAGAGTCCTGAAGCTTGGGAATTACAATGCTGTATCTGTTGGCAGTTTCTTTTTTTTTTTAATTTTAATTTATTTTTATTGTAAACAAATGGGATACATGTTGTTTCTGTTTGTACATGAAGTAACAGCATACCATTTGGGTAATCATACATTTACATAGGGTAATGATGTTTGATTCATTCTGTTATTTTTTCCTCCCCCCCACTCCTACCACCCCTCTTTTCACCTCTATACAGTCCCACGTTCCTCCATTCTTGCCCCCCTCCGGCCCCCCATTATGTGTCATCATCTGCTTATCAGTGAGATCATTTGTCCTTTGGTTTTTTGAGATTGGCTTATCTCACTTAGCATGATATTCTCCAATTTCATCCATTTGCCTGCAAATGCCATAATTTTATTCTTCTTTATAGCTGAGTAATATTCCATTGTGTATATATATATACACACTATATATATATACATACACCACAGTTTCTTCATCCATTCATCAATTGAAGGATATCTAGGTTGGTTCCACAGTGTGGCTATTGTGAATTAAGCAGCTATGAACATTGATGTGGCTGTATCTCTGTAGTATGTTGATTTTAATTCCTTTGGGTATAGGCTGAGGAGTGGGATAGCTGGGTCAAATGGTGGTTCCATTCCAAGTTTTCTAAGGAATCTCCACACTGCTTTCCAGAGTGGCTGCACTAATTTGCAGCCCCACCCTGCTGACTGTTTCTGTCATGTGCAGGAGCTCAGGACACAGGGCACTGTGTTGTCATGAATCACTGAGTACCTGCTTCCCTCTACAGGATATTCTTGAAGTGGCATAGAGGCTGATGGCTGTCTGTGAGCACAGGTTCTGTGGTTGTGAATTCTCAGTGGGATCCATTTCCCCTGGCTGACACAGCTCACTGGAATCCTGTCACTACTACTGAGTAAAGACTAAGTTGCTTCACCTAGGCTCAAGTTTCCACTGCCCCAGGTTATGAACCACGGGCACTATTTCCCTCTTCTGACTCTGACTGAATCAGCCAGTGTCCAAACACTCACCAGTTATGGCCAAAAGTCCATCCAGGAGCTGTAGCTCCCTGCTTTCCCAGACTCTGGCAGCTTCCCACTTTCACCAACCTCCCATGGACTACAGTTGCCACTCAGGTACCATCTATTTACACTTCCTGGGACTCGGGCAACTTCCTTCCAAGACTGGCTTCGCACTGGCTACTGCCAAAATCCAGAGAAAGTCCCTCTATATTGTTGGGGCTACAGTTTCCTGCTGTGGAGGGCCTCTTGGCAGGGTAGCAATTCAGACATCACCCTTTCCTTTGCCTGGGACCAAAACTACCTTTCCATGTGGATCTGAGCTCCTGCTTCCAACTTCCATGAATTGCCAGTAATAGTTAGGTAAAATGAGAAACCCCAAGATAATGTGGCCTGGTAAAAGGAAGAGAAAAAGAAGGCCATGCGCTGAGGCCTTCATCTCCCAAGACAAATGTTTTCCAGGTGCCTGTTGCAGACAGGAGGAGGTGTTTTATCACCCCTAAAATAATAGTCTTTAAGAGGTGTTAATCTCCTTCAAAGTAAATCCTCTCCAGACACTGCCCACAGACCTCTGACCCAAAAAGTCCAAATTCCTTAGTGCCCCCCAAAACTAGTATGCTCACTAGACCACCCTTCAAAATAACTTATATAAACCCAGTTTGGTGGTTCATTTTCCACCAGGCAAGTGGGTCCACTGGCACCATTTCATTCCTGCATCCCCCTGTTCCAGTGAGAAACTTTGTTCCTAAATAAGCAACCAAGATGATCTGTGAGGTTTGCATCCTGCCTGGTATTTTTGTGCTAACAGCCAGCATCTCCTAAGTTTCTGCCCAGGATCCCACATAGGCTGTGCAAAGTACTGGATTAGGCTAGCAGTCCCCAGGACATGGAGGCTCCACACCAATCTCCTTGTTCCTTGGGGGGGGTGGGGCTCACAACTTTTGGATAGTAACTATAACTCTACAAGTTCTTTCTAGATGGATTCTTAAAGTGATCCTACCACATGTCTACTAATTCTGATTCAATCCCGCACAAAACTCCACTCACTGTGGATCCTGCACTAGAACAGAGACCCTGTGACTACTGGAAGAAAAAGTAGGCCCAAATCTTCACCCTGTCAGCCTTGGGACTGACTTCCTTAACAAAACCCCTAAAGTGCAAGAAGTTAAATCAAGAATCAATAAACGAATGAACTCAAACTAAAAAACTTCTTTTCAGCAAAAGAAACATCAATAACCTGGAGAGCCTACAGAGTGGGAGAAAACCTTTACCACATGCACCTCAGATAAAGCAGTAATCTCTGATCACCTTGCAATGACCCCACTGCTCCTGTTGCATTTTAATTTGATCTACTTTTCTGTCCAGCTCTTGTTAAGTGGTGAACTTACGTGCTTTTCCTCTCCTGCTCTGTTTCCCTTCCCTCATTCCCCCACCCTGTACTGGATTGGGACTTAGGGAATTCTGCCCTTATATTTTACTCCAGTAACCAAATTTCAAGTCAGACTGTGTAACATTGGAGCTTGGAGCAATTATTCTGTCACCCTCCTCTCAGTTCACGTTACTCACTGCATCCTCTCTGTGTTGTGGAGAGACCTGGGATCACTACCTATCTCCATTCTGCCACTTTATATCTCCCCTCCTTCTGTTTCTGAAATTTGTAGAAACATTTTTCCAAGTATTTCCTTTCAGAGTAACCTATAATATTTGTGAGTATAATATCACTTCAATCATTTCTGGAAATACTAAAGAGAATTTGTTTAAGTTTTCTGGTTTCCTAAAGTAACTGTTTCCTGAGAGATATTTAGTAGTTGTTCTTCTTAGTTCTCCATACCATTAACAAATATCTGGTGAGTTTTAGTTATCCAATCAAATTTGTGAATGAGAATTATTTCTGGATAGTATACTAAATTCTCTGGGTCCTCTGACTGGATGAATGCTGAGCCCTGGCTATGGAAAGAGGACAGAATAATGTAGCCAGGAACTTGCTTTCAGAATGTGAGGGTCTGTGTCCATTTTGGTGGCTAGAATCTGAATGGTCTTTGAATCCAGTGTTCATATTGACATCCCATCCCTCAAGAGAGGACCTACACCCACAGTGTACTAAAACCAAGATTATCTCTAACTACTGCATGGAGGTGGAATGCCCATCTGGGAATTCTTTGAGCTTGACCCAGCTCTAGGCTTTTTGGAATTAACAACCCCATCATGTCCCCTACAGACCACTCTCACCCACTGCCTTCTCTACCCAATTTCCCTAAAAACTCTTTTCTCAGAGGGGTTTTCAAAGTTCTGTGGAGAGAACACAGTTTGCAATAGTTCCTTCCTCCACTATATTGTTTTGAGAGTTGTTTGCCAATGATCCAGTCCCACCCTTTACCTCTTCCTGAAATTCCTCATTCTTTTTGGGCTAGTGATGACAATAGGAATGTCATTCAGTGCTGCCATAGAACTTACTTTTAGACTGATGGGATCTTTAAAGGAGCCAAGATTAAAGTGTGAACTGAGATATCAGCCACTTGAATCAGAATTGCTATTCATCATTTAAACACTCTCAAGTGTTGCCTGATTTAATAAATACTTACTGTTCCTCTTTAAGTAGCTGATTACATGTACCTCCTCTAGGTCCTCATCATTCACTCACATTTACTCCAGTCCACCAAAGTCCATTGCAAGTGCTATTTCCAAAGTCACGGAGGTCCTTCTTGCCACTACAGTCATGAGCACGTTTAAGTCCACATCTCTCTTGACTCATCTGCAACCTTTGATAGTGTAACTGTCATTTCTTTCTTTAAATGGTCTCATCCCTCAACTTCTCTCATAAAAAAACATCCCAGATAATTTCTCCTACCTCTATAGTAGTATTTCCTCATCTGCTCTCATATTCTTCCTCAGGAACTTTTAAATTCTCCTCTCTCCTTTTTATTGCTGTTTATTTGTTTGTGTTTAGTTTTAATTCTATCCACTCTTTGAGACATTCACTCAATGCTTCCAATTCTCTGATGACTCTTAGATATGTATCTTTAGACTAAATTTCATTCTTGAGCATATTAAACTACTGTTTGGATCCCATTAACTTCTTGAACTCAGCTCATCTAAAACTGAACTTATCACTTTGGATCATTAAATGTATTTTGTTTGGTTTACTATTTTATCAATAGACTACCCATTTCCAAGGCAAAACATCTTCCCTCATTTTCCAACACATTTACCTCATTAATATTTCATAAACCCTCCTGCTTCCTTCTATTCCAACTGAGTAGTACTTAGTTGGTTTCATACTCAGCATCTACTTCCTCTTCATTCTTCCTATTGAATAGAATTCTAGTGTTTACCCTTCTCCATGAAGTTCTTTTGTGCCTCAGAGGAAATTGAGCTCAACCCCAACTCGAGGAGCTAACTTGATTGGCTCAGAATAACCCACTCTCCTGGGCAGTGGTCAGGGTAGGAGCAAGCCTTGATTATTCTTTGGATAATAAGAGCTGGGGAGAGGCAAGCAGGGAATTCTGATATGTATGACATTTCTCACTTTTCTGGAAAGACTTCAAGAAATGACCTTATACCTTCCTCTGGAAATCTAAGGTCCAATTTAGATGGAAATATGTCACAATAATTGCCAAGAGTTTTCGTCAGGAATAAAGTGCACTTATTGGGCAAATATCTATTATGTACAGAGCACTATGTGGGACTATCCCAGATTGGAAGAAACATCAAAGTGAACGGTCATTGTTACTGCTTTCCTGACCCCAAGTTCCACTTACCTGGGAAGTTCTTGATATTATTAGCAATCATCATATCACTAAAATGAAACCAAGATTTAAAAATACGTAGACAGGCATAGTGGCAAACACCTATAATCCCAGGCAACTCAGGAAGCTGAGGCAGGAGGACAGTCTTGTCCCAAATTAAAATATAAAAGTGCTGGGCATGTAGCTCAGTGGTTAAGTGCCCCTGGGTTCAAACCCTAGTAAAATAAATAATAAAAATTTTACAGAAATATAACATAAATGTAGTTGTTTTACACTAGATTATATGTACATTATTAGGAAAATTAATTCCTCTATCCTAATAAAGGCAAACTGTGATCAAACAGGCCATAGTGTTTAAATATACTAATCCCATGCTCCTAACATTAGAAGTTCCAAAACATTAAAAGTTGGAGTTTATGTATTTCCTTCATTTTGAGCAGCATACAGGATGTACTTGATCTTAACCGAAGAGAGATACCTAAAGCACTGCATGTGAATTCTTACTCTCCTAGATTGCAGCAAAACAGGTGAGGGCAATCAAAGAACAGGAGTAGGAGTGGCAATACTGAGAGGACGTGAACAAATATTGTCTCGAACAGCTTAATTATGGTGACTTTGGGTAACCGACTTTCTCTTCTCAGAGTCTGTTTGCTCATCTTTAAGATAGGATTAAGAATGGTGATTAAGAATATAGGTCCTGAAAATACTGAAGTACTTTAGAGTAAAATGATCACATCTGGTATTTGCACTAAATTATTTCAGGGAACAGATGACATACCTATGTAAGTGGCGATCAATAGATGAAACACGAGCAACTACAAGTTAGAAACTATTGAAGAGGGTGGTTGGGTACATGGGAATTCAAATTTTGTATGTATTGGAAGCCTTGCAAAATAAAAAAATAAGTAAATATTCAACACTTAAAATATCAATAGTTTCTGGAGTTTGACTGGATTTTATTTCTAGTTTTTCTGTTTGCAAGATTTATGACTTTAAGTATGTTATACAGTCTCTCTAAATTTGTTTCCCCCTGTGTAAAAGGAATATATCAATCATACATGCCTAGCTTTTTATAATAATTAAATGGAATGAAATAAACATAGTGCTCAAAGTACAATGCCTAGAAAGAATTAATTACCCAGAAAATGTTATTCACTGGCACAGTGGCACATGACTCTAATTCCAGCGACTCAGGAGACTGACGGTTGCAAGCTCCCAGTCAACCTGGGCAACTTAGTGAGACCATGTGTCAAAATTAAAAGTAAAAATGGTGATATAAATTAGTGACAAAGTGCTCCGGATTC